>NC_044067.1:21194600-21252100 GCF_902167405.1 Gadus morhua | reverse complement strand
AAGTCTCTACATGATTTCTCGAGTGAGATATGCATTTCTGAAAGTACCCCGCCTACAGTTACCAAACAAGCGAGTCAGTTTCGTCGCCCCCTCCTACGGAGGATGGGGTCACATTTGAATATTACCTACCACTTCCCCATTCCCCTCCGATCAGAGCACAGTTAAGATTTTGTGGACCAGCGGGCATCTCCGGCGGGGGGAACTCGGCGGCAGCATGGCAGCTCAGCTCCGGGAGTACAATCTCTTTCTCTGCCGGACTGCGGCCGAGCTCCCTCCGCCGGAGGAGGAGGCATGGAGTCGAAAGGGATTGTACTGCCGAAGCTGAGCTGCCGGACTGCCGCCCAGCTACCCCCGCCGAAGCTTTCGGGCTGCTCCGGCGGGTGTACTCCGGGAGCTGAACTGCCGCCGAAGCTGGCAGGTCCGGCGGGGGGAGCTCGGCGGCAGTACGGCAGCTCCGGCGTGGGGAGCTCCGAGGCAGTCCGGCAGCTCAGCTCACGGAGTAAAATCCCTTTCTCCTCCATGTCGCGGTTCATGGACTTCAGAGAGTCAAGGCCAAAGTTCCTTTCCCCCAATTCTTCTCAACCATGGCCGAGATATTCCCCATTACGAGTCTTTACTTTTTGTGGAAGTAGCCGAGACGTCAGACGCAGTCTTTATGATTCATAATATCATCCGAGGCACACATAGCTTTTGGCCGTGATATTAGATATAATATTATATAAATACCGATCTATAATATTATTATCATTATATTATACTATATTATATAGATAGAGAGCTCCAGGAGTCCGCAAACGGCAACAATCCCTTCTCAATTTTGTGGTTCAGTCTAACAGCTCATTGGTCAATGGGCAGCAGCTCATTTGCATTAAAGCTACAGACACCAGAAACATTCTGAAGGGAGTGAAACAGAGGGGAATTGCGGTAGGTGCGATTTTTTTCCTAAAAGCTATTTCCGGCAAACAGCTTCAAAAAAATGTTTTCTGGAACTCAAATACTATGTTTACTTTTTGGGAAAACACCACAACATGTCTCCTTTAACTCCAAGCTCCTTTGAAACAACAGTGCGATCTATTGGTTCAAGAAGCAAGTTTGCTTGGACACAACCATGGACACATACAGAGGCTGACACAAACACAGAGATAGACACAGACCCCCTCCCCCACTTACTATTTAATACTACCCCTTCATTTATCAGCATAACATCCATAAGGGACATACAGGCAATTTAAAATAAATGACATTTAGGAGCTGGTAGGGGTTACGTGAACTCAAGGACACACACACACACACACACACACACACACACACACACACACACACACACACACACACACACACACACACACACACACACACACACACACACACACACACACACACACACACACACACACACAAAAACACAGAGTAGACTTACAGAGCTGTAGACGACTCCGTCGGCCTTCATGCAGAGGTACAGGCCAGCGGTCACTCCTCTGATGCCCACCACACCATGCTTCATGGCAAACACCCTCAGGTAACCTGGACAACACATACAATGGTTAGAATACATGCCATAGGGTTTCACAACACGACATGACTGCATACGTTCTAAGCATGGTTGGCCCCAGTGGGAGTGAAGTTGTAGCTGTGGCAGGTGTTTCTCTGCCAATCCCCTGCTCTACCCACTTGACTGCATCACCCCATATAATTACATTGTAGATAACATCTTTAAATTAGAAAGATAAGAGAGATGCAATTGAATAGTTATATCCCTTACAGCTGTAGGTGTAGCTGTAGGTTCAGCTTTTACAGCTTTTGGTGTGAACCTACAGTATGTACGTACGTACGCATGTAGTCATATTGGAGGTACCAGGAAGGTACATGTGGAATTTAAACCAGTATGCAGAACTCACAGTGTTTGGTTGGGATGTGGACCCCCCTCACTGGGCCGCTGGGTGGGATCTCCAGGTGATAGCCAATCCCCACGCGGCAGTACAGCAACTGCTTCCTGCCCGCTCTCATGTTTGGGTGAGAAGGTGCGGCTGTATGGGCCGACGAGAGAGACGTTAGTGAATCAGGGCATTAATGGCTCAACTAATAATAATTAGACAACTTCTAAATGGGAAAATAAAGAGTTATTGTAGGTTATGAAGTGATAACAAAATATGTTCTACTACAGAGTGATAATGGTTTGTTCCTTAGCAGTCATATTCATTCATTCATTCAAAACACATTACTTACCCCCTTAACTAAGAACTTTTTGAATTGTTCAAATGATCTGGGACACATAATAATAATAATAATGGACCTTTCTTATTATAATAATGATAAAAAACTATTTTCTCACTCAGTGTGAGCTGTGTGTTATGCTGGGCAACACATTAAGAAGCAAAACATAGTCCTGTTAAGTTTGTTTGAGCTCTCCTATCGCCCAAGGTGAAATTCACAATCGCAAAAAGAATAAAGGAAAACATGACAAAAGGCTTTAAAGCCGCATTGTTTTTAAATCATCCTGACCTCCCAGCCACAGACAGCCCAGAACAGGTGTTTACTCGACACCACGATAAGAACACAGATTATATTTATACTTTTATGTATTTATAAACACAGCCAACTGTTTAGATCAATCCATTCAAAGAAATTTGGACTGTTTTATAGACTTTTATTGATTACAATTAGTTACATTTTGTAACTATGTGATTACAAAATGTGTATACAAATTGTAAAGGTAAAAATAACCTTAATGAACAATAATAACAAACTCAAACGCTATCAATGTTTAACATGGGTCGGCTTTGATTGGGTTGTTTGGTTTATTTTCTGTGATCTATTTTTTCATTGAAATAACCCAACCGATAATTTAAGTTTGATATCTGTAAGCACATTAGGCCATTTGTATTTGTCTGTAAGTACTTAACATATGTGTAGTAAAGTAAATTGTATACTTGAGTAGCATTTGAAAGATGATGTTGACTATAGTACGTGTCAGGGAATATTCCCTGTGGTATCCATGCACCTCCAATTCAAACGTGTACAATGAGTGACTTCTTCCCTCACCCTTTTCTTTGGACTTGGTCTCCTTCATCTGCAGCCTCCAAAGACCTCTGATGCGACTGTTGTGATCCTCAGCCCCCCCGCCAAATGGTAATGCCTCCGTCCTCTCAAGCAACACACACAATGTCAGCAGCAGCACAAGCTTAGAGAAGCTAGAATCCTCCATCGCATCTTCTCCTCAAAACACAGCCGACAGTAGCTGTCCAGTGCACGTCATAATCCACCAGCCCCCTGTGCGGTGAATGTCAGAGTTCCCGATCCGAGCAGGCCTTCTGCGGCTCCCTATTCAGACCTGCTCTATTACCACTGTGCAACGGGGAGTCACACTCATCTCCTGCTTTCATTGTCCAAGGGAAACCTTCCTGTTTTTATCTGCTCTTACACCCTCCCTCCCTGCCTCCCTCCTCGGCTGGCAGTGACAGACAGTCGTGACACACTTAGATAGTAGAAACGTTTACAAGCACGCACACTGTGGTGAAGAGTGTGTGTGCACACAACTCCCTGGCACCTCTGTGGTCCTCATCTCCCACTGTATAACCTGACATCTTTCAAAAGACAATAAGGTTTGCATATATCCACATAGCAACAGGTGCGTTCCCCTTCATTATGGGTTTATTGGGGCATGCCCGTTATTTCATCAGCACATGTTATACTGACCTCTGTAAAGTGGCTATCACTGTTGTGACAGGAGACACTATCGCAGAAGAACTCCATGCAGAACCTGCGTTTGCCAGCCGTGTACAGTATCGCACGCGGTTATCTTCCTGTAGTGACGGGGAACAGAAATGGCCGAACTGGCTTTAGGCTGACGCCCTATCGCCGGGAGATTGGTGCTCAGGCCGCTATGATTGTACCAGGAGAGGGACTCCAGATTCTGGGAGCAGAAGTACCAGTGCCATCACTGTACCATGTACAATACATGGAACAGGACATAATGACTGTTGTAGATGATCTCTTTCATGTCACGTGCTTGGGGGGTTGACGTCGTTTTTAATCTGTTAAAACATGATTTTTTTTTAGCTCAGACTTTGTAGCTCAGACAATTAAAAACAAAAATAAAATATAACCGCAAGCGGTGATTAACGGGGGTCCGAGCAAAATGAAAAGTCAAGAACACACTTATGGAAGATATATAAATATGACATATAATTATGAAGGAAAGATGTTGATGAAAATGTTCCACTTAATGCAATACTGTGCCTCGGCTTCACCTGTACAAGGTGCCCATTGAGCCACTGATAAACCTGAACTGCAACCTCATTCACTGCAGTTCAGGATCTGACCATTCACATGGTCAAAATGTCTATTGATAAGTGTACAACATCCAGAAAACTCAGAAGACCAGAAGACCAGGGTGAAAAAGATGCATCTGATTTTAGAGATTAATATAATGAAAGAATATTGAGTCCAGGTCAATCTAGTAAGGAGAATGAAGGCTAGTTCATAAAAAAAATTAAATAGCGCCACCTTTTGGTGCAGTACCACAAATTGGGTTTATTGGTAGATGGGGGCCACCTAATAATAGTTGTATGTTTTTTTATACAATAACAAAATGGTCGTATAAGAAAAATGGGCTAACTGCTCCAACTTTATTGGCCAATATTTCTCAAATAGAATAAAATAAAACAAATTCTGTTCGATGATTTTTGTGAGGCTTGGTCTAAGGATGTTATGTGGCGAATTCGGTGAATTTTTTATTATTTTTGTAGCCTGTGAATCTTTTTTTATCATGTTTGGCTTTAATATGAAATTGTGAGAAAAGTAATAGAATGTAGGGGATAAGACCCGGGTTTTTTAGATGCATCTGATTCTACAGATTAATATTATGAAAGAATTTTGAGTCCAGTTCAATCTGGTGAGGAAAAATAAGCCTAATTCATGATTTAGGCTTATTAAAAAAAGCCTTACTCTGGGTCCTACAGCTATCTTAGATTCCCTTTTCTTGATACTAGTTTGGAAATGTATTAGTGCAAAACACTTTCATAGTTTGTAATTGCTGCATGCTAACAGATAAGGAGGCCATCATTCATATACAGCTCTATTCATGTGTTCATTCGAGGTTGGACGTCAGAGGCCGTCTGATCAAGCAGGTTAAACAAGCTCAAGTCCTCATGTTTCTGAAACATACATAGCAGATGCATTAAATGTATTAACACCATTTCCACCACTTCCACTCATCTGTACAGCACAAGCTGTCATGCTTTTAGGATTTAATAAACCTTTGTGTTTATGTACAGAATGAATGTATTGCTCTGCATAATCTAATATCCTACTGAACAGTTTCCTAGAAGGAGATGGCAGCCCTTTTCCCGCTGGAAATAAAAGACCTGCTAACCCTAACCCTAACCCTGCTTGGTTATTTAAGCTCTCCGAAGCTACTGGGGGGGGGGGGTAGAGTGTCGGCCAACCATGTCTCAAGCTCATCAATGATGGAGCACATTTGTCAAGTAACACATCCTCACAGTATATGAAAGGACCGATGCCAGGGTAACACATTTTGTTTACTGCCAACAGAAGCAGATGTTTTTTATTGACATTTTGCTTTTATATTTGGAACAGAATCATAACAGTCATGAGTTTTAATCATACATAAACTACACTGTAACTCCATGTTTTCTGAATTGGCTCATGGCGTGTGTGAACAGCATTTGAGTAAATGTTCAATCTTGTTGGCTTTTCTTCAAACCGCTTTGTTTGGGTTTCTTTGCAATAATTGAATTACTGAACATCCTGTGGAATGTAACGCGGGGTTGGCGGTAGAATCAAGAACAGGTCTACAGGGAACAGCAGCGTACCAGGGACTTCTACGAGGCTCCTGGACCAGGATCAAGGCCTCTAGGAGGTTCCTGTAGCTCTAAGCTTGGACAACAGCATCTCGTTCTTGCGACACTCCTGTGGAAAGGCGACAACGTTCATCAGCTCACTTCAAGTGCAGGCCAATGTGTACAGTCCCACTACCTCTTGGTGTTGATGTGAATCAAGTCAATCTGTATGTCCCTTAATAACAGTGAGTTACAAAGGGTTTCACAGAACCCCTAACCCCTCTGCAGTGAGTCTGCTCACCTCCTTGAAGTCCTTGACGGTCTTGAAGTAGAGTCTTTGTTTGTCCAGTAGCTCCAGGTGGTCATCGTTCAGCTGGTCGCGCCGCATCTTGTTCTCCTGCTTCTTCTTCTCCATCTAAGGAACATGGTGCACACAACACACACACACACACACACCCACACACACACACACACACAACACAGGTCACTCACAGGGCTCAACCTGCTTCAACACAAACCTACAAGCTGCCTACCGCTTCTCCAGTAGGTGAATCAGAGAAATTCCAAATTCCAACATGAAATCAGATTTCTTTGTTATCAAAAGGAGATGGCTGCGAGGTTGTCCTTGATCTGGGTTGATTTGGGGGTTATTTTTGGGTACTTTAGAGCAGTGGTTCTACAATGGGGGTACACGTACCCCCAGGGGTATAGTGGAGTACTGCAGAGGATACTCAGAAGTTCTTTAATGGTTCCATGGCATGAAAATCTCACTTTATGAGGTTTTCTAACCTGCCTGCCTAAGGTCCCCCAGTGGCTAAAACTTACGTTCGGTGTAAAACGAGCACTAGGTATCCCGCTTGCCTTTGAAAAGATGGAAGCTCAAGCACGCTGATTTGGAATGTGGCCCCATATGTCGTCATAAGGGGCCAAGCTATCTCCCCTTTCTCTGCCTTGCCAGCCCAGAGAATTTGGCCCGCCAATGAGACAATGAGCTAAGACCTTGCGAGCTCCACATCTGTGTGTGTGTGATTACACACACACACACTGTAACACGTAGAAGTGTTGTACACTTCTTTGTTATTAGATAACCGTTCAGCTTTTGGTGTTATGGCGCATAACACGTTGGTTCTCTGACGTCTCTCGTATTACCACAATGAGACTGTAGTGGGGGTTATCTCAGCCATCGTTGAGCCCAGCTGCCCGCTGCCGAGAGGCACCGCCACCACGAAGCACAACCGCCCGGCAGCGGGCAGCCGGCAGCGTGCGGCTCAGTCTACTTCAGATTGATGTGGAAGTGGAAGAACCAGAGACGTCGGAGAACCCGACACAGTCGTTTGTGATTCATAATATCGTCTGGAGGCGCACACAGCCTTTGCCTGTGATCATATGTATTATATGATATGTAAGCCCCATAGGCTATATCATATTATTTAGATATAGAGCTCGAGGACTGTAATGCAAGTGTAGGCTTACACTTCTTTATTTGAATAACCGTTCTGCTGTTGGTGTTATGGCCCATAACACGTCAGACTCTAGTCTCTGGTATTTCCACAACGAGGCTCGTAGTGGGGGTTCTCTCAGCCATGGTCGAGAAGGTATCGAGGGAAAGGAACTTGGGCTTTGACTCCCTGAAGTACATGAACCAAGACATGGAGGAGAAAGGGATTGTTGCCCGAGATTGTCTCCCGCTTTCCGCTGCCGAGGGACCACCTTGGCGTTGCCCGCTGCCTGCTGCAGAAGGCGGTGGTGCCTAAGCGCTGCCCGCTGCAGCGGGCAGCGCTTAGGCACTGAGGCACTGATGTTCTCTCTGGGTACTCTAGCGGGTACAGACCTTGATCTGGGCTGGTGGGGGTTCTAGAAGGTACAGACCTTGATGCGGTTCTGCTTGATTCCCTCCACTATCTGCTCCATCTGTCTGAGGAACTGCTCCTTAGCGCTGGAGGAGGACATGGCCCTGAAACAGATCCCATCCAAAAGGTTCATTCTCCCAGAATTTGAAATAGCTCTTAATGGACCACCATGGTGTGATGTAAAGACTAAACAATACTCACTGCTGGAAGTTGTCATGAATTGAGTTCAGCAGATTCACCTGCAAAAAACAAATACGTAAGGCAGTTTGGATATGGAGAACTGGTCCAGGTCTGTATCAATTCATGGATTGTGAATATTGAACATACAAGTTGTTGATTTGACTTATAGGTTGTTTGATGAAATTGATGGGTTCCACAGGGAAACATGAGGAGGTGGGTAAAAGGAGGCGTATATCTGATATGTTAGTTACTGCTGTCTGCCTCGGCTTCACCACACTCACCTCCTTCTCCAGGTACACCTTCTTGTCATCCAGCGTGTTGTACAGCGTGAAGAACTGCTTTGTCTCTTTATGGGTTGCAGAGACTAGCAGAGCAGCCAGATAAAAACAAAAACAACAATAACAAAAAGGTTTTCTACATGTTCTGTGAGTTTTCCTGCTTGTGTAGTTTCCTTCCTCCAGGCGTAATTAAAGTGTGCTCAGAGCAGCAGGACTACCTTGGCTGTACAGCTCTATGAACCTCTTCTGGTACTGCGTCAGCTCCGCCCGGCTCGGCACCTCATCCATCTTCCTCTGCAGGATGGCGATCTCCCGGTTCCTCCGGGCCTGCAGGGAACAGCGGAGGGCAACGCGATGAATCAGCGCCCTTCCTGTGGATGTATGAAGTGCTAGGGCCCTTCCTCCTCTGGTATGTCTGTAGTCAACAGGCTACATGGGCTGTTTTAAATATCATGACTTGTTTAATTCCCTTTTATATGCGATAATCCTAGGAGGATGCCTTTTTGAAAAGGGACTCTAGAGACCCCTTACTGTTAGTAAACAATAACGTGATGTTGTGGGCGGGGCTTGTGGTGGAGGCAGAAGCGCATAGAAAACAACAACGCTTACGTTATGTTACGTTGATCTGAATGTGTCCAGCAATGAAACTTACAATTGAAAGCATGATTGCTTTCCTTAGACAGTCCTCTCGTACTGATTGTTACAAAAGTAGTAACAGAAGAATCTTTTGGAAAATCATGTAACTAACGTGATATGCTAAATACGGTCAGTTCTATATTTTATAAGAGCTTATTTTGAATAGAGCAAATTACCAACCCCACGCCCCTCCCTAACCCCCTAACAAAGCACTAAGGACAACTCTCCACCAGGAGCAGTAGCTTCCAACACCCGCAACCCCGCCCGCCCCTCTACACATATATAACAGATTGGACTTGATGGGCACAATATGTACAGGGATAATTTTTTATCTACATATCACCATATATATATAATTTTTAACCATTTCTGTCATTTGGTCTCTGTCTTTGTGTCAGTCTTATTTGTCATTGGCTTATTGTGTCTTTTGTGTAATTTAGACATTTAAACACTAACTGCTGCTAGAAAGTGCCAAACTGTATTTAGTTGTGTATTACAATGACAAATAAACTCCTTGAATCCTTGAATAATTGGTAAATTATCTATGGGCTTATCTCGAGTCAAACAATAACCCTCTTAACTTATTCCCTAAGAGAGTTGCAAGATCAATCACCTGTTCCTCCTAGTACCCCAATCTGTGGACATAATGTGACCAAAACAAATCTTAGTCACAGAGCCTTACCTACAAACAAAGCAGGTGGATATAGCCTGGACATTTGGTGTAAAGCACTATTCCTATTTGCCTCCAATGGTTGCTGTGTTTTGCCTCCAGCTTTCGCTGTGAAGTCAACATGATGTTAACTGAATAATTGTCTATTGTCTATAAAGAGGAGGGACGTTGTCCTTTTTGTAAGATATTATTAGTATTTTGGTGATGAAACACTGAAAGAACAAAGAATACAAGGCTCTGGTTGGATTACCATCAGTAGTCTGATCTTCTGCAGCTTCTCGCGGTCTAAGTTATACTGTTTATCAATCAGCTGGTTCCTCTCCTACAGGAAGAGAAAGAGAGATTATACACAACCTTCCACTGAGTTTTAAATAGACCAGTCTGCTGGTCTAAACTCAAATCTAAACCATCCCAAACGAGGCTCAAGACAGTTTATAATATAGATGTGTATCTTAGTTAAATGTTGATCTATCGTGTCCCAGGGAATGAGGTCACCATCTTCTCTTCCGTGTCCTCTCCTGACGCCAGCTTCAGGTCCTCAATGTTCTGCTGCAGGCGAGACATTTCCTCCTGAACAAAATCAAACAGTAAAACTAATTAGTATTAAAATAAAATGTGTGTATATATATATATATATATATATATATATATATATATATATATATATATATATATATATATATATATATATATATATATATATAAATCTCATAATAAAGGTAGAAACATAAATCATTGGCGATCAGCCCCTCCGTCAGATACTTCTGACTCCGCAAGCTTTTTGAACGGCATCAAGCAGTGGACACGTCATGGGATGTAGAGTTTGTGCCGTGTGTGTGTACGTGCACATTTGTGTATGTGCTCACGTGTGTATACGTGCACGTCAGGCACTCACTCTGCAGTGTGTGCGGAACTCGTGTTCCTGGTTCTTCAGGCGCTCGTTCATCGACACCAGGGCCCTGAGCTGGTCCAGCAGGCTGGGCATGAGCAGAAGAAGAACCTTATCAGGGTTCATCACACACACACACCAGTGACAAAAGGACCAGTCCTCTCTGGGGAAACATCAAGGATCACTATTGACAGTGTCGTCAATTCTTGTTTGATATAGATACAGTATAGATATATTATATCTATATATACAATAAAACAAACAAAATAAGTTATGACTTTTTCTTCCTCTAGATATTTATGTTTGATCGTCTACTTGTAGATGGATGGTGGATATCAATGAGGACGAATACATATCTTTTATTTTTTGAGAAGTGGAAAACATAGACGTCTAGATGAATGGATAATATACTACACCCAAGTCTGGGAGGTATTGGATCCCCACGGTGGGATGGTCCAGTGTGGATAAGGAACCAGGAGACCGGGCCTACCTGCTGTCCGCCTGACCCTCCAGCTGCTGCAGCGCCTGCAGCTCGCTGTCCAGACGCTCTGTGTGCTCTGTGGCCTGGACACACAACACACAACTCACTACACACAGAACCTGGGGCTGACTCAAACACAACACACAACGCACTACACACAGAACCTGGGTCTGACTCAAACACAACACACAACTCACTACACACAGAACCTGGGGCTGACTCAAACACAACACACAACGCACTACACACAGAACCTGGGTCTGACTCAAACACAACAAACAACTCACTACACACAGAACCTGGGGCTGACTCAAACACAACACACTACACACAGAACCTGGGTCTGACTCAAACACAACAAACAACTCACGACACACAGAACCTGGGGCTGACTCAAACACAACACATAACGCACTACACACAGAACCTGGGTCTGACTCAAACCCAACACACAACACACAGAACCTGGGACTGACTCAAACACAACACACAACTCACTACACACAGAACCTGGGGCTGACTCAAACACAACACACTACACACACACACAACCATAGAACCTAGGACTGACTCAAACACAACACACAACTCATTACAAACACAACCATAGAACCTGGGTCTGACTCAGGGCGCACTCACACTAGGCCATCTGTACCATACTCAAGTACGTTTGCCCCCTAAAGTCCAGATCGTTGGGCTAGTGTGAGCACACCATCCGTACTCAAGTACTGTTCAATTCCGTGGCCTGAGTACACTTCGGAGAGGTGTGCTCAGGCCACGGTACAGAGGCTAATGAGACGACACGCGCACATGCACGGATACTCAACCTGAGCTTGATGACGTATAGTCCATGCGACCGCTCTACCCCATTAAACAATAAACATGGCGGCAAGTGGTTCACGAGCGGGTTGACGTTGGTGCGATAGCGAAGTTGAGTGTTTGATCAAAAATCCCCCGTTCGTCACGGCGCGGGCTTTCTTGATTCACTGGAAAGGGGGGGGCTGCGCACAGAGTCTCGACCTCTAAAGAATAATTTGCATACTCCCGAATGTTTTTATTTTTTTATGAATGAAGGCATGCAAGTATAAGTTCATGTCTGAGTGTGGGCTACAAACGCGATTAACTATTTACAAGGTCAAAAACGCCAACATATTCTTTATTTTGCTGACCACTTGTTTTTTATCCAGACAAAAGCCTAGTAAGGACAGTTCTTCTGCGTCTCTCACGTAGATCGCACCGCCGTCTTTGTTTAATACGACTGCATGACCTTCTCTCACATGATCAGCAGCTCGCGGGTTTCACTTTCTCTCCAGTTAGATCTGCTCATGATGATATCGCTGCATTGTCTCTGTGGAGACAGGGAATTGTACTTGAGTACAGTACAGGGCAACTTTGCCTAGTGTGAGTGCGCCCTCAAACACAACACATAACTCACTAAACACAGAACCTAGGTCTGACTCAAACACAAGACACTACACACAGAACCTGGGTCTGACTCAAACACAAAACACAACTCACTACACACAGAACCTGGGTCTGACTCAAACACAACACACAACTCGCTACACACACAACCATAGAAACTGGGTCTGACTCAAACACAACACACAACTCGCTACACACACAACCATAGAAACTGGGTCTGACTCAAACACAACACACAACTCACTACACACCATAGAACCTGGGTCTGCCTCAAACACACACAGAACACCCTGATATCTGGACCACCTCCAGGTTCTGTGGCCTCAGGGTCTGATCCAGGGAGTCTTACCTCTGCCAGTTTGGTCTTGGCCTCTTCCCCGCCTTCCTGCAGCTCGTCATGTTTAGCTTGAAGCTGGAAAACACACACAGATCCAATGCTTAACTCGTAGCTTAAAATGACCTGGACATGACTGTGGTCAATGCTGAACGACAGTGATTTCATTAATGTTATCAATAAAATCAACTTGTATAAATGATATACTACTATATATGCCAGCACGTACCTCCGTCTTCCTGCATATAAACCCCAATCCTAACCCTATTCAATAATGTACAAATGAATAACTTTAATAACATGAACACTATTACCTTAGTTAAAATGAACACCAATGGTAAATCAATTCTGTACTGTTAGTTAGCTGTTAATTAAATGTTTGCTTATTAATGCTAATTACTGCAATAGTCATGTTACCATGTTAATTAGTGGTTAATAAATGTACCCTTATTGTACAGTGTTACCTCCTCAACCAGGAACTCTACCCCCCCACCACCTCCCCCTGTTTTTAGCGGCCTGGCTCTTCAGCCTGTTAGTTTAACATGGACTCCATGCGGTGTGTGCTGGAGGAAGGAGGCTTCAGTGGGCACCGACCTCCTCCAGCTGCTTGGTCTTCTGCTGGATCTGTTTGTTGAGGGAGGCCAGCAGCCTGCGGTGCTGCTGCAGCGGGCCGAAGCGCTCCGAGCGCTCCTCCGACGACAGCCCTGACTGCTGCAGGCGGACGACGACCAAAACACGCTTTGGTCATACTATTATTCAAACTGACGGCACAATACATGTCAAAGTGTAAAATGTGTTTTGGGTTAACGGTAAAAGAGGGGGCGTGTTATCCCCATGGTTATGACCCACTCCAACTTTGTGAACCTCTTTTTGTTGTTGTGTATGGGCGTTATAATGAGGGATGTTGTCATCGAGTTGCGCCAAAAACAGTGTAGCAGTATGGGATGAATGGCAAAAACATCAGGTTTTACCCCCTTTACCCTATATGGGGACTTATTTCAATTACCGTGATAAAATGGCATAGATTACGATTATGACTAATTACCACCTTTGGGAATGGGAAAGCCTTAGCCACTACACTCACAAACACAAGAAACCAACACAAGTGGACATGCTTTCCCCAGAGTGCACATTTACTTCTAGAAGTAGTGAGCAGCAGATCGTGTTATCCATCGTACCTTCTCTGCGTACTCGGAAGCGATCTGTTTGATTTCCTCTGACTGCAGTCCTACGATCTGACCCACAGCACTCGCAGTCAACGTCCCCTGAAATAACAAACGACAAACACACACCTCACTGTCAATACACACGTTTGTCTCCCTAAAGAGCTCACTCTAGATGTACACATCTCACTCTAAATATTCCTGAAGAGCAGAAACCTTTACTTATATAGCACAATGTATTCAAGCAGACCAAAGTCAACACAATAAGACTTACCTCCCCGGTCGCCATGGCAGCCATGTTGGTCATCAAAGTTTTGATGCGAAGCTGATGGTTTAAAAAAAATAAAGATTAAACATTCTCAAGTTTTGACTTTATTATTCTAAATGTAAACGTTTTTCTAATGGTGGGGTTTAAGTAACAGGTTTTTGTGTAAGTACTAACCAAGGCTTCTTACATTGCATATCATTTTTCATTGTACTTTATGCATTCTTTATATTCGTTATTCTTTATTTCTGTTACGTTGGTATAATGTCTAATTTATCTAATTGTATTGAATAGAACCCTTACATTCAGGGACTTTTTAAGACAACTGGGTTAAGTAACAGATTTTACTGGCTGGTTTCCTGCCACTGGTGTTGTTGTGTGTTCTCCTGTTATCTGTATTGTTGATGTTCCTGAGACTCAACGGTCTGGTGCCTTGCTGCTGTTGTTCTGTTCTAGGGGTGCAAACATCTAGTTGAGTAAACGAGTACTCGTCAAGCACTTCATAAACGATTACAAAGACATTGTAATCAAACAGCGTTTTGCAGAAATGTTTCTGAAATTGTACAAATACATTGTATATTATGTTGATAAGTAGGTCTTGGGCACAGGATACATCATAAACATTCAAAGGTCATGTATTGCTGTTGTGAAGCTATTTAGGTCTAGTAGCTGGCCCAAAAAGGCAGAGTTTCCAGCGCGTACAACAAGGTTCTCAGTTATTGAAAGTGAAACGTATCGGCACATAGCCCTGCTGTGGTAGACTGGGTAGCCCTAGGCCATTCTGCTGGTGATTTGAAGGAGAGGAGCAATACATTTCTTTCTGGTTCCGATACACTTTTGCGGGAGCCAATCACCAAGCTGGCTTTCCCCCCTGGCTCGCTATTAGCTGGTTCAACACAATGACGACAGGGAAGCGACAGCAAACAGCCAAATGCGTACAGTCATTTGAACTAGACCTGTTGATCACGCCTCTTGTGCTGAAGAAAATTACAGCAGCCTCCCCAGACCAACGTGCAATCTACAATTGAGCTTGGTCTGGCAATAGCCAGGCTACTGCTGTGGTGGATTTCTGGCATCCCTGTTCTGTGCTGTGCCTGGGATCACTCCTGGGACCGACTGCTTTGACTTGTATGAAGCCCTTCACCTCCTCTGCTGCCTCCAGTTCCTCCTCCTCTGATGTCTCTGTCATGCCAGGGGGCGTGGCCTGTGTACCGGCAGCCAATGAGGCCTTCCGGTCTTCAGCCTGTAGGTGGGGACACAGGGGAGAAATGTCCAGTAAATGGCAGTGGAGGCCGACAGAAAACTTTAAGCCTGCGTCATGTTTTCTCAATACTTACTTTGTCTTGTTTGGAATGCTTGCTGAAGCCATATCGTCTGAGGAAAGAGGAAACAGTGCAATTTAGAAAGGAAGCGTTAAAATAAGACTGACAAGAAAAATCGACAAGCAACAGTTTTATGTTCCAAGACATACAAAAAACAACATGCTACACCACCTACAGCAACACACCACAGGAAACAAAAACACCTTTAACACCTTTAAACGTCTCTTGGGAAGTGGCTTCAGTAAAACTGAGCTTAACAGTCCGTGCAGTGCAACAGCTTAGATGTGAATTCTCAACCAGTGGCAGAACGTCACTCAGCCCACGGCTGTCATGGTCATGCTCCTCACAAAGATCACATTCCCAAAATAAAGTGTCCAAATCAACTGGTCAGGCAGATACTTACAGCAGGTTCTCTGATATTCTATCACAGAAGTGGAGAAGGAGAGATTGAGGTGAGAAGCTGGCATGAAGGTAAGGTAGGAAAGTGGGCACAATGATATCAGGGCGACCATGAGAGTCACGAGAGGGACAGATAAATACAATACATGCACAATGATATCAGGGTGACCATGAGAGTCTCGAGAGGGACAGATAAATACAATACATGCCCACAGATAATTTGCATTGTACTGCCAGAATGTCTTATGATGGACAATTAGCGGAGGTCGAGGAACTGTGGTTCAAAGACGATTGTAATGCAGCTATGTTGCCAATTGTTGCTTTGGAATGAGAAGTTTTGCATGTCAACTGTATAAAGAAGTGAAGTGATTCTATAGAATCCCAGGCTCAGCCCCACATGTGTCCCTTGCAAAAACCCAACATGACATGGGCTAAATTGGGCGGGGGGGGGGGGGGGGGGGGGGGGTAGGATACCAGACCCGCATGATCCTGAGGGACAATATTTCAATATATAATATGACTTACTTCGTCCTCCAAGGGAGAAGAACATTGCTAAAAAAATATTTAAAAAAAAATTATATATGGTCATTTTAAACGAAGGGCTATGTAGACAGTGGATTAGAGCTGTCCCAAACGATTATTTTTCAAACGATTATTCTAGCGATTATTTTTTCGATTAGTTGACTAATCTAACGATTAGTTTTACCATTAATCTAACGATTATTTTTTCAGTTACCGATTACTTCACATTACTTCATCAATGTAACTTTTCACACAATATGGATAACAAAACATTTGTTGTTAAAATATCAACATTTATTAAACATGCCACTTTTTTGTGCAATAACATTGTGCAAACACGGCACTTAAATTGTGCAAACTGCAAAATAGCGCATTTTGATGCCATATGTAGTATCTAACAAATGAACAAAATAAGTCAATCAGGAGGAATATACCAAATATAGCCAACAGCTAGACTAGAACTACCTACATAACATGACAAAAGTTCTCTTACTACTTAGAACTGGTTGCTAGATCGTGGAATTTCGACAGTCAACAGCTAGACTAGAACTACATAACATGACAAAAGTTTTCTTTTCACCAGAGTATAAAATCCGAACCCGACAAAGTCTATTCATAATATTGTAATGACCACGGAAGAGGCAGTGATCAGACAGCTTATTAGATACCTAATTAAACCGTTGGAACACTCAAGACCGGTCACCATAACAACGCTGATAAACAAACCCTCGGAGCTCGGCTTTTGGCCGAGTTTTATACCACCAGCCTCTGTGCTCCCGCTACTGCTTGCCGCCGCCATTGTTATGAATTTAAACGATTGGCGACTAGCGTTCTGGTGCATATTTACCGCCACGACTGGAGTGAGAGTGGCGGGGGGGGGGGGGGGGGGGGGGGGGTCGACGCAAATTATTCATGTCGACGAATTTTTGAAGTCGATTACGTCGACTACGTCGACTAATCGTCCCAGCTCTACAGTGGATACTCTATTATTACATAACACAACCAGTTTAATGGTCAACCATATCACACAGCCATGGCATGACCCCGACTGACCGGCGCCGACTGATAACGTGACGGGGACAACAGAAGTGTGTTGCCTAATATTGAAAATGCTGATTTTTTTATATTATGATATTTTGTTAATGTTTTATGGCCATATGGCAAGAAGGTGAATTAACGAACAGATAGATGAGAACGTAAGACAAGACAAGATAGGGAAAGGGGTGGGGAGAAAGATAACCCATCTGCATCTAGTTTTGTTCAAATAGATCCGGACCTGGACAACGCTCCTCCTCCTCCTGCTTTCAGCCCAACCAGTGGCCCAATCCAGTGCAAATACCCCACGTCATGACTCCTCTACATCAGACGTTGTAGAGGAGGGAGGCCCACCTGAAGAGATACGGGTCGTTCTGCTGGACGACACAAAGAGACAGTCCAGCAGGACCAACAGCACCAGAGCGGTGGCCTCCAT
Organism: Gadus morhua; assembly: GCF_902167405.1. Taxonomy (NCBI): domain Eukaryota; kingdom Metazoa; phylum Chordata; class Actinopteri; order Gadiformes; family Gadidae; genus Gadus; species Gadus morhua. Next base: position 21,234,414 of record NC_044067.1, on the reverse strand, counting down.
GGTGCCAGTGTAGCCACAAGGAAGTGGCCTGAACAAAGAGACAAAAGAGGGTCCCAGAGACGGGAGAGACGTGGGGACAGGCACTTCATAGGACAGCCCGTGAGGCGGATGAGAGGCAGGAAGCAGAGAGAGAGGTGGAGGCGTGTCCAGGCGGATGGAGAGAAGAGCAGTGTACGGAAAGTATCACACTAGACACAGCATTCACGCATATTACAAGAGACGAGATCTAATGTGTAACTAGGACTGAGTATAGATTGTGTGATAGTTTCTAAGAAGTACATCTGAAAGGTTTGAAAGTTATTAGGAATGGTGGTTTGAAGAAGCATAGACAAGTAGAAAAGTTGAAGGTTAAAGAAATGTGCTAGACAGAATCCAAATGTAAGACAGCGGTAGAATTCATTACAAGGCACAAATCGTTAAAATAAAAGGCCTGGGCTTTCCCCTATTATGTTAAATTGACAAATGGGAAAGTCCATGTGTCAAGAGGGGGGATGGGGAGCCCACAACAACAACATTGGGTTACCAAAGCAAACCAAAGGAAATAATTACTCAGAAAAAATAAAACAAACCCCATGTAGGTCCCTCAGAGACATCATGAAGGACAATGGGAAAGAGAAGAAGTATACCGTTTCCATTATGGGCTATACTGTGTGTTATTAATACTGAGGCCATGGTCGGGCATAATAGATTGTGAAAATATGCATGTTGTGATTAAGTGATCATTTTTAATCTTAAAGGGACACTGTGTAAAAATGACTCCCATCTAGTGGTACAATTGTATATTGCATTCAAACTAATAGTGCTCGCTTGTTCAAAAACTACGGTGGGCAGTATGTGCCAAGAAGCTGTGCCATGACATCCAATACTACCTCATCGAGTCAATCGAGTGATGATGAGGTTCGTTATTTCAAACCAATTTCAAACTGCATTGAATCATTAGTGTAAGCTAATGATGTATGAGTAACTATTCCTCGAGCAAGATAGTGAATTATTTCAGTCATCATTCACACTGGCTCAGAGTGAAAACGGGTTTGCATTTCCTGTACCACGTAGTGCTTTTTGTCCCTCTCGGCAGTTCATAGACCGGAAGAAAATGGAAGCCTCCATGAAGCTTACCGTTCCTATGTAACTACATATTAATTATTCTTCGCTCAGGAGGATAAGTGAGATTTTTTGCAGAGATAATTTTAAACCAATGAGGACTTATGCATGAATGAATACGTTGATTTGAGGTAATAAATGACTTAAAATATTACACAGTGTCCCTTTAAGGGTTGCATGATTTTGTGATTATAAATAATCAAAGGGGGGAGTGTGATGGAAAATCGACATGTTATGTTTTTCTTTATGAACCTAGGTTTTGCATACTATTCCGTGTATGGTCTAGCCACCCTGTTATTCTGCAGGGTCGTCTAAAATGTAAATCTTTCCGTTTCGTGTGATGTAATCTGGTTTCACATTCCGTTCCCGTGTTGTCTGTAGTTTGATTTGGACCTGTTTTCCTTGACCCCCTGGGGAGCGCAGAGAAGCAAACGGTGATAAGGAACGGGCTCAACCACCTTAACGACGTTAACAAAGGCTTTTGGTTTATTGGGGGACAGCTGCCCACAAGGATCCGATCTAAGTGTATAAGAACTCCTGACTTTAGCCACTCAGTGGACTTCTCCTTGCGAACCTTTAGAGAATGAAGTGAGACGCAGGGCGAACTCCCATCTGAGGTCTCAGATTATTGTATTGTATGCCTGTTATGTTGTTTGTTGATGCATGTTGTGAAGTATCTTTGTTCGTACTTTTAATACAAATATATATGACCAGCAATCGCCTGCAAGTATTGTGCGCTTTTTGCATCTAAATATCTCATCTGTCTTAGACGCAGTATCTGACAGAGAAATTACCACGACAGGGAGCAGCAATCTGAACTCTATGTGTGTATCCATTGATCTCAAAAACCTTCAACACGCCTGACTTTGACATACAGGCGCATGGGAGCATGTGACTTCACAGTTGTATGTCACAGAATAATGAGCTTGATTGATGTGGGAAAATATGAGGAATATTTAAGATGGCTCTCAGCTGAGGAAGGGTATGTAAAGCTAAAAGGGACCTTGCTTAGTGATGTGAAGACAGGAAATGATATGGAACCAACTAATCGGGAGGTTGAATGAGAGCAGATGGGAGAGAATGAGAGAGCCAGAAGATATGGGGCCACACACACACACACACACACACACACACACACACACACACACACACACACACACACACACACACACACACACACACACACACACACACACACACACACACACACACACACACACACACACACACACACACACACTCTCACCGGCCGTATTCCAGCAGGGTGGAGTGAACGCGCGACTCCTCATCCAGCAGCTCTCCAGCCTCCACTTGTCTCTTGTACTTCCTCCTTGGTTTGTACACTTCCTGTTCCCCACACACACACATCAGATAGAGGAACCAGTTATTAGCCAATCAGAGGTTGTCCGTTATTTTTTCTTATCAAAATATTGATGACAAATTATATCATTACATGTGAAATGTTGCAAAGAGTAAACAGGAAATATATATCATATATATATACAGTATATATATAATATACAAAATGTTTTTTATCAAAGAGCTCCACAACTCACTGAAATGTCAAGGACAGCTTTCACTGCTCTGCCCTTCTTCTGGAGAAAGTCTTCATCCTACAGAGAAAGGGGAGGACACACAGACAGACCGGCAGAGTGAGATAGAGATAGAGTTGATGATGAGTTGGGTGACTAGATGATCTCCTCTAATAGGTGGTTACCTCTGGGTAGCTGTGGGTCTTGTGGAACTGAGCTATGGAATAGGCTCGGATGGAGTCCCCCATCTCCTCCCTGGTCTCTATAGCTCTCTTCACTAACCACTGCCACAAGGAAACAAGATGGCTGACCAGTAGATCACAACTCATTCATAACTCATTATCACACAAATAAAAATACTTTAACATTGGTATACACCTTATCTATTTGCATTAAATACAAAGATACAACACAAAATAAAAGAGAGCATGGCATATTGTCTTGTCATATGAATAAGTTAGGACACCCCCTTTTTGATATTATTAACATATGGTTGTAACTATATAAATAAAACAGAGAAAAAATATATTTTAATTATTTGAATGATGTTATTAATAGCAATGCAATTTCGTGTGAGGAAATAGTCACCACAAGGTGTATTGCTACTTATAACGGCCTTGTATGAGCATCAAATGCACCACTCTAGTGCAAATAGTTAGAACATTGTTAGAGATGACTTTGGAGGAGCCATTTAGTCAGGTTTGCCCTTGATTGTATCACTATGGTGAGATCCAAAAAGCTTTCTGAGGCCTTCAGAAAGAAGGTCATAGATGCATACAAGTCTGGGAAAGGTTTTTAAAACATCTCCAAGCAATAAGAAATCAGCCATTCCACTGTTCAGTAAATAATTTACAAGTGGAAGACATTCAAATCAACTGTCAACATGCCCGGGTCAGGCCGCTTAGAAAGTTCAAGAGCAGAACGCAAGATGCTTAAAGAAGTCTCAGAAAATCTTTTATGCACCAATAAATCATTATGGTCCCTGAAGACCCTCTCCCTCCGAATCCTGCCATTTGCATGGTCCTCCAGCAGTGCCATGGTGGAGCATTACGCACGGGGCTCACCGCTGTATTTATAGGGTTACGGTAATAAGACTTACCGAGAACACCTTGGATAATCAGTTTAATCACCCACGTAAAATGTTCTTGAACATAACCCCTTTTTAATGCCTGATTTTTCATGAAAAGCATCAAGAGGAACGGATTGTGATGAGGAGTATGTGGCTTGGTTTTCCACACTTGGGATTTAATTGACAATTGATTATGTGCAGTGTCACATAAAATATTATGTTATTGACACATGTTGGACGGATGCTTTATTCCATGCAGTCGCGCCGTCAGTCAACAGAATGGAGTGACGGGATTAAATATAGAGAATTTTGATTTTGATTTCGATTCTAAGGAGATGTTTCTGGAGTTATACTTAGAAATAACGCAGTTGACTTAACTTATTCTGATTACATAGATTTAACGCATGATGTGGGTTGAAAATTAAACTTATGAAGGGCGATCATAAAACATAATCGTTCTTCCCACTCTACATTTCTTCAGTCTGACTTTAGTTCCCCACCACAGCGTCTGTGTCGCCGATTCTCCTTTTCCTCCAAACCATGCATAGGCATGGGTCAGAGTTTGCTTAGGGCTGCACACATTCTCCCGTCAAGTCAGTTTTTATAGATCACAACCTTGGCGTGGAAAGTCACGTACGCCACTTTCAGCCCCGTTTTGTGCTTGGTGTGCTCAACATGATAGAACCATGAATTCTGTATAGTACCAGAGGGGGCTTGAGGGACATGCGAGTTTCATGATCTGTCATTTGAATTTGGATTTGCATGTGGAGCATGCAACAATACAATGAACTAAAAACATTCCAGGAACTCCACCAGGAAATGGACCAAAAGAGAGAGGTTGAGAGTTCTAAAATGGCCAAGTCAAAGCCCAATGTCAGAGACTGACACAGTTACAGGAAACATCTAATTTAGGTTGTTTCAGCCAAAGGAGGCAACACCACAGGCAAGTTGAATGGATAAAAAGTTGTTCAAAAAATCTAAAAACAGACCTACAGAGACTCAAATTTAAGTTAGATGGATCTCAGGATTTTTACTTTAAATTTATAAAATCATCTGAACTTCAAGGAATAATCCACGACATCTGTAAACTGCTGTTGCCTGTCTGCCCAGATGACGAAATTCATCACTGTGTGAGTCGAGAAGGGGAGTTTGCCGGGTTGGCATTCGCTTTTCAGCTATCTTGTGACCCAGCCAGAAGCCTCTGATAATATAGTTACAACTAGCTGAATGATCACAGCATTGAAAATAATTCCAAATTATGTGTGTTTGTAGAGAAACTGAAATCTTGCTGGTTGTAACTGGTGCTTGTTTTTAATACAAAACTATTCAGAACACATTGAAAATCTTTTAAAAGCGATTAGTAGTCACCTTAGAGGAAGAGCAGCTAAGCTGCTGTTCTCTGCAAGGCAATGGAAGCGGCTATCATATGCCGCTTTTCCACTGCATGGTACCAGCTCGACACGACTCGACTCAGCTCGCATTTTTTGCGTTTCCACCGCGAAAACATGGTATCTGGTACCTGAAGTGGCTGCTTTTTCTAGTATCGCCTCGCTCTAGGTTCCAAGCGGCTGAGCCGATGCTAAAAGGTGACGTCGGCAGACGGCCGGCCACTGATTGGCCAGAGAGTGTGACGAAGTCACGAGAGCGACATGGCAACCATGCTGGTAACAGCCATAGCAGCGCCGCAGCCAACATATTCCACTTCTTCAACATGCCAGCTAATAATAGTAATGTTATCGATGTCCTCCATTGTTGTTATGTGGGTTCTGTCCATGCGTGGGTTGTGTAGGTGTTGTTTGCGTCCCGTACAAAAATACGTCACGGCCCTTTCGCGCAGCCGACCTCGCCCACGTCCAGGAGGTACTATTTGCGGTGGAAAACGACCCGTGCTGCTACCGTGTCGAGTCGTGTCGAGTCGAGTCGAGTCGAGCTACATGTGCGGTGGAAAAGCGGCAATAGTGTATTGTAACCTTTTCCTCAGCAGAAATAATTTTTCAACATTATCAGTTTTTTGTTCCATTACAAAGCCGTCATCTTTTATTTAATCTATATTATTGAATTACAATATTCACGTGAGTGTATTTAATTGTTATGCTTTTATTACGGTAATATGCTCACATGCCCGTACCTGAATCACTGGGAAAATGTGGATGAAATCCAAGCCCTGGATTTGATGGGGCTCCAGTCGGTGTGGACACTTCATCTTGGGCAGAACAGAAACTATGTTCTCTGTGAGAGCACTTCAGACAGACGTTGAGTGATAGAGAACCGAAAGAGAGAGATTAAGATATTGAGTCTTTAATGAGCATGTAGGGCATAGATATCATGCTCAAGGCTGCCTACAAGTAGACCGTGTGGACATGTGGTTTGAACCCAGATCATCTGATGCATATCTGATTAGATATTAATCAAGCACATGTAACCCGTCTTATGTGTGAAGACGTAAGCTTTGTTTCTCCACCACACTGTTTCATAAATACAGAGAAACACTCACATTTTCTGGCCAATGGTGGAGTTCTCCTGGAACAGTAGATCTACGTCGATATCAAAGTTACATGTTGTGATACACCAGGTCATCCCTCCAACCACCTGATAATCAAAATATTTAGTAAGTTTAATGCCATGGATTCAAGTGAAGAGGTTAGCGTAATATAAATAAATCAAATTCTGTTGAAGGTGCAATAGGCAGGCCTAGAACCCCATAGTGTTGTAAGGTTGCTTGAAACTTAAGACTTTGCTCCAGAGAATTATTTCTTTGAGGACTGATGGTCAGTTGTATGTACATAGTAGCTAATGCGTCTCCTGCTCTTGGACATGACACGCTGAGTGTTAACAACATAATCCTACCTTGTCAAACGGGGAAAGGCCCTTAATACGGGCCCTGAAGTATCCAGCTGCCAACAGGAGCTCAAGGATCTCAGACAACTTGATATTCTGCTCTTCGTCCTCTCTGGTCTCCACCTGCACGACATGGACAGATACAAGCAGGAAACAGTCAACCCTGTCACCCAGCCCTGTCACCCAGCTGTCAGTGGCAGGGAAAATACTGCCAATTCATTTTACATTACATTTTACATTTAGGGGTTTTTGCAGACGCTTTTATCCTAATCGTACAGCCATTCATTCACCCATCACACCCCGATGGCGGTGTCAACCGCGCAGGGCTACAAACAGCTCTTCAGGGTCCTGTTCAGGGACACCTCGACACTCAGCTAGGAGGAGCCTGCGATCGAACCAGCCACCTGCGGGTTACCAGCCAGCCTGCTATATCTCCTGAGCTACTGACGCCCCAACAATCCTAAATATGAAGTCCTGATTGACAACTATATTATCCCCTGGTGTGTTGTCAGCGAGGTCCCTGTCTGTTGACTTGGAGCGTTTACACAGCAGTACCATTCAAACTCATCCCCCTAAAATCGCTACAATATTACACAAATAATATAGTCTCATAGGTTGTTTACCTGAATGAGGTTGCCTTCCTGGTCGTACTGAACTCCTATTTTAGAGCCTGTTCTCGCTCTCTGGAAAACAGACGTGGCCGCCATGTTGGATGGATGCAGAGGGTCACATGACCTGAGCATGTGACAGGCACATGTTCACATTATCATCTGTAGAACTAGGTCCAAGCTGTAGACATACAGCATGGACATTATATAATATGTCCATGGCTGTAGATAGTGTTGGTTTGATATGCACCGACGGAAAAATGAAATGATTAATAAATCACTAATTAAATAAAAAGCGATTATATATCGCTTTTGAAAAATATCGCTTTGAAAAGCAATTATCTCTCTTTTTAAATATTTTATACATTTTTTTAAATATATTTCTTTTTCTTCTATGATTAATTAATGATAGATATAATATCTACTCTTTATGACAAGAAAAAACCTAAAGGGTTATTATTGCACCACAGGACGGTGGTGGAAGAGGGTGATACAATAAGAAAAAAACATGAACAAATTATTACTGACAAAACAACAACCAAGACAAAAGCTCCAAACACAAAATGCTAGACAACCACGAAATGCAAGAAAAACTCGTTTTGGACACGTTTTAATATTTTTTTGAAAATATATTGCCATTGCTTTCTGCGAATACAAATGACCCAAACACAATCATAAACACCTGGTTATATTTGATGGGAGTAATGGGGTTAATATATCTGTACAATGGACATATTAAGATCTGTACAGAGGACGTCGCTCAAACACCGGCAACCAGTGTTGCCAGATTTTGCCAGATTTCCTACCCAATCTGGCAACACTGCCGGCAGCAGAAGGATTTTTGCGACAGTCTGGCTGGAAGTGGGGCAGAGTTCACGACAACGGATCGATTGCCGGCACACGTGTGTACATGTTGCTGGCGTTGGAGCCTCTATGGTGGATTCAACATGGCTAAGATATTGAAGAAGAATAAAGTGAGTACGAAAGGTACCAAGAAGACACTCAACAAAAACACAGGTACTGAGAAGACCCCGGAAAAAAGTTCATCTGCTAAAAGAAGAGAAAGGAAAAGGAAAACTGTTGGAAAACTCAAAGGCACCCTAAAGACTACCAAAAAATCTCCGATAGAAAAACTTGACTTGGATAATGTCGACGAGGATGAATTGCTCAACGAAGGAGAAGAGATCATCCCAAGTGAAGACGAAGGCGGTAGCGATGATGACAGAAAGCATCAAAAGTTGCTGGAAGCCATCAGCGCACTGGGAGGTAAGAAGAAGAGAAGACTTGCAGAGAGATCTGAAGCAACTATTCAGATCTCTGAGTTCTCTGTCGATGCAAAAGGCGAGGGGGAGAAAATCAACTTGTCCGACCTGATTCAGACCATTGCAAAAACTCCGGCGGTCTCTGCCCAGACAAAATCACACTTAAAGAAACTTAAACTTGAAGAAAAAACGGTAGATTCCCCTCTGACCAAGCCGGAGACGGAAAGAATTCAGAGAAACGTCGCCTTTCAGAAATCTTCCGAGGAGGTATCTCGTTGGCAGAGCATTGTAAAACAGAACCTAAAGGCAGAACAGCTGGTGTTCCCGCTGAACCAGGAAGCCCCGGGTCCCAAACCCTTAGAGCAGGTCGTGTGTGGATGGAAAGCCAGAACCCCACTTGAGCAGGAAATCTTCCGCCTGCTGTCCGTCAACAAGCAGCCTATCAACGACCCCGTGCTGACCCCCATAGAGGAGGAATCCCTCAAAGCCATGAGCCTCGAGGACGCCAAGATCCGGCGTGCTGAGCTGCAGAAGGCCAGAGCGCTGCAGTCATATTATGAGGCCAAGGCCCGGCGGGAGCGGAGCATCAAGAGCAAGAAGTACCACAAGGTGCAAAACAAAGCCAAACGTAAAGAATTTGTCAAAAAGTTTGACGAGATGTTGAAGTCTGACCCCGTGAGCGCCCTGGAGGAGCTGCAGAAGCTGGAGCTTGGCAGGATGAAGGAGAGGATGTCCCTCAAGCACCAGAACAGCGGCAAGTGGGCCAAGTCTAAGGCCATCATGGCCAAGTACGACGACGGGGCCCGCAAGGCCATGCAGCAGCAGCTGGAGGTCAACAAGGACCTGACCCAGAAGCTGGCCACCACGCTCAGCGACGAGGAGGGAGAGGACGACGGGGAGACGTCGGAGCCAGACATGCTGCCTGACTTCGTCAACGAGGTGGAGCCGGGCCAGGACCCCGCCAACCCCTGGATGAGAGGCCAGCTCTCCAAGGACCCGGTCGACCTCACAGAGCCCAGTGTGCCGGAGACCGCAGCCGCTGTCCTCATATCTGAGGATGAGGAGGAAGGCCCGGAGGAGACGGAGGAGGAAGGGCTACTCAGAGGGTTTGCAGAGAGGCGCAAGCAGCGGCAGGAGCAAGAGGCGGAGAACGAAGCAGCGAAGAACCAAGACATGGAGGTGATGACGGAGGAGAACAAGGCTGGAGCTGAGAAGGCTGTAGCATCGCATGATGCTGCTGATGCTGATATAGCTGATGATGACGAGGAGGAGGAGGAGGAGCTGTCAAAATTCACAAACCTGTTCCAGGAACTCAAGGACAGCCGCATGGAAGCGGAAGCTTCAGCCATGGTGGCTGAGGTGAGTGAACCCGAGTGCGCTCAGCTGCAGCAGGCCATGTTCAGAATCAAGAGCCTGGAAGACATGGATCTTCTGGACCAGGAAGAACAAGCAGATCCGGCTGAGCCCAACGCTGAGGCGCCTCAGCCGGCCCCTCTGGAGAGCAAGGGTGCGGACAAGAAGAGGAAGAGGAAGCGAGGAATAGACCTCGCCGAGGTCCTCACCAAGGAGGCCACGGTCATCAACGTCCCACTGGCCCCGACGGCCGTGGAGGGCGCGGAGGGAGCCGCCCACGGTCAGGAGGAGCAGAGAGACGTCATCAAGGAGGCCTTCGCTGGGGACGACGTCATCTCTGACTTTCTGAAGGACAAGCGGCGAGAGGAGGAAGCTGGGAGACCCAAGGTGGTGGACCTGACCCTGCCCGGCTGGGGGGAGTGGGGGGGCCAGGGGCTCCAGCCCTCAAAAAAGAAGCGCCGGAGGTTCCGGCTAAAGACAGCACCGCCGCCCCCCAGGAAGGACGGCGGCCTGGCCAGCGTGATCATCTCGGAGAAGCGGGACAGCTCAGTCAGCATGCACCAGGTTGGCGCGCTGCCGCACCCCTTCCTGCTCCCGGAGCAGTTCGAGGTCACCATGCGCGCCCCCGTCGGGGCCACCTGGAACACCAGGCAGGCGGTCAAGAAGATCACCATGCCCAAGATCGTCACCAAGGTGGGCGCCATCATCCAGCCAATGAGCCGGGACGACCTGCTGAAGCACAGCAGGAAGCAGGAGGAGGAGGGGACCGCCGGAGAGCCGAAGAAGAGAAAAGCACCTCAGAGGAAACGATCGCAGAAACGCCATAAAAAGACTAAGAATTAAGCTTTTTTCTGGCCCTTTGTTAGTTTAGCCATGTTTCTTATTCTGAAGGTCAGAGTTCCAGAGTGTTTCTTTAATATGCGCAGATGGAAGAATACAATTATTCATTTATCTCAACTTCTAGATTGTACACTCAACAAGGTTCATGGGGTAATATTTTATAGTCTATATCCACTTCGGGTGATTTCAATCCTTGATGCGTGTTGATATTGTTAATGTAACGACGGTATTGCAATTCTTCAGTTTATAGTTATACAGTTTGTGTAATTGATACAAATAAAATTCTCAAGTAAGGTGAACACATTCTTAATAAATTCCTTGCTGGAGTTTAAGTACAGTGATCTGTTTTTCATGTAATGTACACCTATTATTAAATCCACATATTGCTGAATTATTAATATTTTAGGAGAAAATTGTAACGTGGAACTGTATATTTTTTCAAAGCAAAGTTAACACTATATATGGTAACAGAATCCAATAATTTAATACACAGTTGAAGTGGTTATGTGTTGGCTTAATGACACCTGCAGAGGGTTCAGGGGTATGCAGAGGGGTAAAAATAGGGGAAATAATGCATTTAGAATAGTGAGCAGTGATACATAAACTGTTCCAGTAATTTATGTAAACGTCTTTCATACAAATGTAGCCATTTTGAATTTTACATAATATACATGCAACAAATAAGGTCAAGGGTTCATCCAGGTGTTTGGAGAAACGTTTTATTTAACCACCAGGGGCGCTATTGTGCGGCTCCTGCTTTGAGACATTTGGATCCCTGCTGCGGACCGACAATGTGGGATGAAGAGAACGCCTGCCTATAGAAACGAGGATATCTAGAAGGTGTCACAACCATTTACTGTTTTTTTAATTAGTATAAAATTGTCTTACATCTTTATATCCATAATTGAATTATAATTAATCAACCTAATATAAGTTCTTCATGACTAAATCGTTCGGTGTAAATATTAGGCTCACTGGCTAAAGTTAAGAATGAAGTACATACCCACTTACTTAAATTTCTTTGAATACTTTGAAGCCATTATGGGGCTTCAATCCAACTTGTAGGTCTGTTGTGCACTTAGGCTAAGTGTTTTTATGCATAGGCCTACGTTTAATTTCAAACATAGCCTAGATCAGGCTACACTGCAAAGTTTTTAACATACTAACTTTCTTATTACATTATACACATTTTGCCAACTCGACAGCAAAAACTAGCTGATGCATAACGGCACAAGGTAACTCCCTCTAGCTCAGTGTTATTCCACTAGCGTGCATGTCTTTAGAGATGAAAGGTGAACTCCACACAGATAGGAGCTGAGGCAGCGTGTCTATGATGCTTGCAGAGGGACCGTGCTATTTCTAACCATTACATACGTACTCAGAATCCATAACAAGGCAACCATACAGACCAGAGAGCCTTAACACCCTGCGGCCTGAAGAGGGGAGGAGATAGAGAGAGCGAGGGTGTTGTTTTTGACACACAATCAGTGTCATTTTTAGAAGTTTTTGGTCCACTTCCTTCCTTCGTACTCTTTCCCTCAAGTGTTGATTTTCAATACATTTGTAAGGCTTGCGCGGCCTTGTCTGAAAGAAAAGCCATTACAGTTGGGTTAAACCTTCACACATGGGTGAGAGTGCATGCGCTGGCACCTGACGTCTCTGTATTTCACGTGATAGACACTCTATTAAAGTGGGGTGCCCATAATGGACTATGCATCAGTGCAGGTAATGGTTGTCAGCTTGAGCGCCCATGAGACAGCGGAGAATTCCATTAGAAAACCTATAGTTAATAAATCATTCATTCTCTGTCTCTCACTCTCTCTCTTCCTCACCTATCACACACTCTCCCTCTATCAACCTCTTGCTCACTCATCATTCTCCCCATCTCTATACCTTCTCTATCTCCCCCTCGTACCCTCTCCGTAACTCTCTCTATTGAACTATCGGGTAATTACTACAGCTTCATACAGCTTTCAACAATGAAAAGAGACCTAGTCCTTGGAACCAACCCCACTGGGCCCATTAGATCCCCTCCATCCTCTCCTAGTGCTGACTCCGCCCCACTCCCCCCCTCGATGAATGAGGCCCGGCCCCACCGGCCAGCGAGCCGCGGCCGGCTAAATGGACAAGCGCTCCCTCAAGATGGAGCATGTATTTGTGTTCGTGGCGCCCATTTTGCGAGAGCCGGTCAAATATTAGTTCTAGATTGAAGGGGGGGTTATGCCTATCTAATGGGCTGGTCAGAGAGAGAGAGAGAGAGAGAGAGAGAGAGAGAGAGAGAGAGAGAGAGAGAGAGAGAGAGAGAGAGAGAGAGAGAGAGAGAGAGAGAGAGAGAGAGAGAGAGAGAGAGAGATTAATACACTATATATTTTATATAATTAATAGAATAATATGGCCTTTTGATCGCTTTTAGACTGTACAAAAGGGGTTATATAATATTGCATTGAATTGAATGTACACTATATTTTGCCACAGGAAGTAAATCAACATTATATCCGTTATATATCCAGTGTGAAACATTTGTAGATAAAGTCAGCCTTTATAGTCTTTAAATAAAAGATGTATCCCTTCTTTTACACACAAGGGCAGCTCATCTTTCAGCTCTGTTTGCCTGTTCTGTGTGTTTCTCTTCTGAACAATCCCACAGTCTTTGTAGCGCCACAAACCTTCTGGATAGGACTCAGCCTCCATTCATTCCCTCCTCTGAAACGAACCCCTTTCCTCCCCACCCCTACGCCTGACAGGTGTAAGATTAACTTAGTTAGGTGCTGACCTGCTCATGCGCGGCAAATTAAATTAATGGAACAAATTTCCCTGCTAATTAAGATGAAAATACGTGTCAGTTGTAACCTTGCAGCGCACTAATTATGTACAAATGATTTATCATCTGTTTCGTTCTGAATAGCAATGGCTCACCTCTCCGATAGCCCTGGCTGGCTGTTAAGAGATGGCCGCTGATTAACACTGACAGCTTGCAGCGCTGCGGACGAGAGCCGTGCCGCCCACCAGCCAATGGGGGACCGGCTGGTCTGCCGGCTCCCCTCCCTCCCATTAACCCACATCGAGTGTGCAGCTGAGCGGCGCTGTTCCGCCGCCTGCCGTCTTGTTTTGTTCCCCGCAATGAAAATAAAGTACAACCCAGGGGCCGCCTAGAACTGGCTAGCTCTGAGGAAGGTATCTGTGTGAGAGAGAGAGAGAGAGAGAGAGAGAGAGAGAGAGAGAGAGAGAGAGAGAGAGAGAGAGAGAGAGAGAGAGAGAGAGAGAGAGAGAGAGAGAGAGGAGAGAGAGAGAGAGAGAGAGAGAGAGAGAGAGAGAGAGAGAGAGAGAGAGAGAGAGAGAGAGAGAGAGAGAGAGAGAGAGAGAGAGAGAGAATGTGTTGCCATGCATGGTATAACATGAGAACAATAATGTATTCTATATATACTTTGTTGTTGTTTTATATGCGAGCAGGACATGTATAACAAAGTGTATCAATCGAGGGGCCTGTATCACACTGACGCCAGCAGGCGGCGCAATAGGTTAAGCCAGTAGCAATCGCCCATGCACAAATTCCTGTGGGCTCCAAATATCAAAACAAACAGGGTTTATAATACAATTACAGCCTAACTGGGCTATTCCATCTTCTTTTCTGGTTCCTTGCGACTACAGATATATTTCAATGGACAGCGGCTCTGATTAGCATTAGAATCAGGGTCCCTCGTGGGGGAGAGAGACACTGGGCGAGCTGTAATCATTGTTCCGCAGGCTGGCTCACCAGGGATATCACTGGCTTCGTCATTATCATTCAATATGCCACACACACACACACACACACACACACACACACACACACACACACACACACACACACACACACACACACACACACACACACACACACACACACACACACACACACACACGCACGCACACACACACACACCCTTCACAGTAAGGCTTCCTCTCCACTTCCACGCCAGAACCCCGGCCATTTGCATTTCCTCCTGGCGGTGCGGACCCCTTGCCAGACAGTGATGAACTGGCGGCGTTGTTGTGGCCAAAAGCACCGGCTTCAGTTTAGCAGAGCTCGGAGATGAGTGGTGTATTTTCTCCCCGCTAACTGCTTTTAAAGAAAGACAAAAGCTCTGTCTCTTTGTCCTCCCCTCGCTCTGCTTTGCTCTATGTCTCATTTTCCCAGAGAGAGAGAGAGAGGGAGAGAGACGAATCCACTGTGATTGTCTGTGAGTGTGCTTCTCTTCACAACACCATGTAAGGCTGTCTAATCCACTCATTAGAGATCATCTGACTTCCCATTAGGACTGGGGTTCATTACGCCAGCGCTTGTAGCGCCAATAATTTGTGTGGTGTTTCATTGTTGGGGTAAATGTCAGCGTGTGTACCACAGGGGGACAGAACCCATGCCTGGGCAGGTTCTCCCTTTCTTTTGGAGCGGTGTTTAGGCCAGCGCTTTGCCAGGCGACACACGGAGCGGCTACAGATGTTAATGCAGCCTCTCACGGAGACAGGCAGAGAAAGAGCAAAGAGGAGAGGTCATGTGTTGGAGGTGTTGTTGGGTTCCCCTTATCCCACTGATGATCTGTGTCTTCCAGCCGTGAGCATGAAGGTCAACGCATACGCCTGCATATAGAGGTATTTTAATGCTGTTTTTGAAAGAAATATATCCATTTCCTGACGTGATCTATAATAAAAAGGAATATATTGTAATAATTTCAGGTCAATGTTTAAACTTCAAGTAAATGTCCTTGAACAGATTATTTGCGTTGGACACAAAAAAAGAAGGTAGCAGTCATCTTCTATTGTTGCAACAGCCTGGATCTCTCTCTCTCTCTCTCTCTCTCTCTCTCCCCTGTTCACTGGGTCTCTCTCTCTCCTGTTCACTGGGTCTCTCTCCCCTGTTCACTGGGCCTCTCTCTCTCTCTCCTGTTCACTGGGCCTCTCTCCCCTGTTCACTGCGTCTCTCTCTCCCCTGATTACCAGGTCTCTCTCTCTCTCCCCTGTTCACTGGGTCTCTCTCCGCTGTTCACTGGGTCTCTCTCCCCTGTTCACTGGGTCTCTCCCCTGTTCACTTGGTCTCTCTCCCCTGTTCACTGGGCCTCTCTCCCCTGTTCACTGGGTCTCTCTCCGATGTTCACTGGGTCTCTCTCCCTTGTTCACTGGGTCTCTCCCATGTTCACTTGGTCTCTCTCTCCTGTTCACTGGGTCTCTCTCTCCCTTGATTGCTAGGTTTCTCTCTCCTGATTGCCAGGTCTCTCTCCCCTGTTCACATGGTCTCTCTCTCCCCTGTTCACTGGGTCTCTCTCTCTCCTGAATGCCAGGTCTCTCTCCCCTGTTCACTGGGTCTCTCTCTCTCTCCTGATTGCCAGGTCTCTCTCCCCTGTTTCTGCTCCATAAGTGACAGGAGGCAGCAGGGACACGCCTTCCTCTGCACCACAGCTACTCAGAGACTGGTGGATGCAGCGACGCGGGGGAGGGGTTAGAGGTTAATTACAGACAACGGTGAGGTCAGGGGGCCTATTATTTAGGGAGCTGAGACCTGCAACGGTCCAATGGGGATGACATTTATGAGGGGGAGCCACCACTACACCCTCCTGGCTGCACCCCAGCCCCGCCCTCCAGAACCATCACTCACCTCCCTTGCATGGAGCAGGCAGGGGGAGTCACACGCAGACCCCAGCCATCTGATAATGAAAAGACCCTTAACGTTGGGCGCTGGCTGGATGATAAATGGTATCTCTGGCTCTCCTCAGCCAGTGTCAGGGGGCCTCCAAATAGCCCCTGACGACTAATTGAAAGACCCCATATCCTCCATTTACCCAAAAGGCTTCCTTTATCACTCTAATTATTGAGGGTAAAGGATGGCCTCAGGGGGATTATGGGTAGAACCACAAGTAGGCTCTGTTGAGTCAGCCTATTATTCAAACAACATGTCATAATGATTGTAAATGACTGCCTTGTCTGGAAATTACACTTGTTGTAATTATTCAGTGTGATATATGTTGGATATCATTCGAGTATCCAACAGAATGTTTTGGGATGGAGCTATATTTTGGTTGGATTAAATTGTTGTATTGTTATTTGAAAGTAATTGAATTTATTGTTTTGTGGGGTTGCTTACCATGCTAAGCACTTTGTACTGCAGTTTTGCAAAAAAATGCGCTCCTTAAACAAGATTTGATAAATTGGTGGTTTCTTCAGGCTTATATTACCACCAAGCAGGTGTCGTGTGCTGGCACAGCGAGTGCCCTATGCTGTTGAACCCTCACAGCTCCTCCGAGGCCTGTGGTTGAATCTGGTCCATGTCACTAGTGCTGGGAGTGGTGTGTACTTGCAGAGGCCTGCAGGTAAAGCCATGTGTGGAAAACACAGTACTGGCATGTGTGACCAGTTTGTGTGTGTTTGTGTATGCTTCAGTTGTAAGTAATAGCGTCATTAAAATAAACAATGGGTTTTAAACAGTTGTAGAACTTTTATGAAATTATATTGTATATAAAGCATTACAACAAAGAAATTCAATCAAGTTAAAAGAGAAGCATAATGATACATGGTCAAGGCATCATACAAAGGGTTTTGATGATTGTGATGAGAAGAAGAAACACGATATAAATCATGTTCAATTCTTTGTCTGCATTCACATCAAACTGCTTATTGGGCTGTTTCGGTTTGCTCTGCAGTACATTTATCTCCAAGCCCACGGGTTCACACTCTTCGCTGTCGCTCTCCCGCCATCTTTCATTCACGGCATTCTTTCCCCTCACCTCATCTTTCACAGTTTGTCTTTTCTTCCCCCATCCCTGTTCTATCTCCTCCTTCGCTGTATTTGATTTGCTGCGGTGGGCTAATAGGCTTACGGGGGTAAGGTGAGGCAGCCACTGTGTGGAGTGGATCACACTTAATCCTCCCTTCCATTTACACCACATTCTGTATTATTCAGCAGGCCTGTGCATGGCGCTCGTGATGCAGCTCTGGGGATTATATCTGGCAACACAATAGTGTGATCATATACACAATAGTGTGATCATATACACAATAGTGTGATCATATACACAAGCTAGAACATCCATGGCTCATCCATTCCAATGCACAGGAATATGAACACAAACCTTATCATTATTCATCAAGCTTCATGTTATTCAGTGAACTCAAATTAATTTCATAATAAAAGACTGACTGCGGGACCCAATGTGTGCATGTGAGTGTGAGGGTCTAACTCCATATATATTTGAATTCATTTTTTCGTTTTGAAAATGCACATATAGAAAGAGCGAAATAAAGATAGAGATAGATATATAGATAAAAACCCTAACACGTTAAACTTCAAAGCTGTGTTTCCCATTCATTACAATGAATGGGAGCAAAACAAAACTAATATGTACTCTCTGGTGGCGGTGACGCGTCGCCTCACTGAGACCAGCTGACGTCATAGCTCTAGAAGGAGATGATTGGCTTGCCGGTCGGAAGTATCCTCCGCTTGAAGCTAGAAGGCTAATTTTCTGCCCTTGTTTGGTTTTTTTACTAACAGATATAGATACTAATGGTTTTATTTTTCTGGATGAGATATACGACATTACTCGTAAACGGTGTCATCGTCATAAGGTAAACTTTACTATTTACCGCTGCCAGCATATTGCGCACGATATCTCGAAATAATATGTTAGCCTAGGGTCCAAGCTAACCAGTATAAGACTAGCTCTGAGGCTAGCGACCTCACTGCAGGGTCTAGCTCACTGGGTGTCATTTAATTTCCTTATTCGCCGTATACTCAGAGTACAATGATGACACCACAATGGACTTCAATGATCGATTAAATAAACCAGGTCAGCTCGGAGCATTGTAATATGTGCAGTACTCTAACCATCTGAACATAAGTCTGATGACATAAGTTTGATCGAGGCACATGCACAGGTCTCAGATAACATCGAAACCAGTCATTAATGAAACAGAAAGATCTATAATTCATATTATTTGATTTGGTGATAGTAGGAAACATGAAACCAGCCCTATCCTTTTCTAAAACTGCAGGTCTATGTTTGTATGTTCCCAGCACAACTGGTATGTCATCAGAGGACATTGAACTCACGGGTGGATCGCGACAACGGTCAGCAGCACTGCATTATCTCCCTGGTCTTGAGGACTACGGATGTCCCGTACACTGACCGCCATGGCTGACAGCACCCCGGGGGGGTACGGGTCCGAGCCGGGTCCGCGGCCCGCTCCAGGGCCTTACATCTCGGCCGTGACCAACAGGTGTGTTCAGTAAGCCTCACGCCTCTTCTTACATACTTTGAACACCTGTTTCTCCTTGTATATTTACATCTTATTTATTAATGTTTGGTATGTTATATAGGTGGTAGGTACCTAGTGACAATCACAAAAAGTATATGTTAAGTTGAAGTGATTTACTTTTAATATAAGTAAAATAACAAGCAAAAATGTGGGCGAAATGTATTAACAAGTTGAAAATGTCATCAGGTGGCTCTCAGGCCAAATCGATGTGTATGGCATGTGCACGATATAGCGTCGCTTCATGTTTTTTCGTTATCTGTTTGGATGCTGAAATGTGTTTTATTGCTTGTTATTTTAAGTTACAATAAAGTTGAATGTAATGTGGGCTGCAGGACCACAAACCTGGTCATCCGGGGGGCCATGCTGTTCTCGGTGGGGGTCTTCCTGGCACTGGTGCTCAACCTCTTGCAGGTGCAGAGGAATGTGACGCTGTTCCCACCGGATGTCATTAGCAGTATCTTCTCTTCTGCCTGGTGGGTGCCCCCTTGCTGTGGCACCGCCTCCGGTAAGTGACACAAAGAGAGGAGTGTGGGGGTACCAGGGAGACCTCTGGGTTCTCCACACATCGCACAAGAAATCCACCTGGTCGTCGTGAAGGTGTGATTTAGTAAGGACGTTGACCTGGTCTCTCTCTCTAACTCTTGTGTTTGCGCGCTCACTCTCTCTCAGCGCTGATTGGCCTCCTGTACCCCTGCATCGACAGCCGATTGGGCGAGCCCCATAGGTTCAAGCGGGAGTGGTCCAGTGTGATGCGCTGCGTGGCTGTCTTCGTGGGCATCAACCACGCCAGTGCTGTATCCTTAACGCCATTAAAACTGTTCTACAGGCAGACTTGTTAGCTTTGAGTCAGAACCTGGCTAATGGTTAACGAGTGATTTAGTAATTCAAGCCTTTATTTCATAACTGGTTATTCTAGGGCTGGGCGATTCATCACATTTTTATCAAATTTCGATTTTGTCGTCAATCGAGTTTTCGATATATCTATATTTTTTTCATTAAATGTTTTATAGAAAGTGCAAAAGAGAAGCATAATGATTTTATAGAACAGCTGGATACATATCTGTGAATTATTTTAGATTTGAACATTTTCTATTTTACCATTTTGTGTATTTTTTAAAGTTCTCATTTAAAAAGTGTGTTTTTTGGGAGAGACATGCTGAATAAATACAGCATGTTTTCAGACTCAAAAATAATCGTTTGAATAATCGTGATTTCAATATTGACCAAAATAATCGTGATTATGATTTTTTCCATAATCGAGGATCCCTAGGTTATTCCATTGTCTGGCAGCCTTAGCTAAGGGGGTAGTGCGGGTTGGCTGGTAACTACAAGGTTACTGGTTCGATCCCCGGCTCCTCGAGGTGACGCCTTGCATGGCTGATGTCGCCGTCAGTGTTTGAATGTGATTATGAATGTTTGATTGTGAGGCAATATTGTAAAGTGCTTTGATTGGCCTCTGGTTACAGTCCATTTACCATTTGTCAACATCCCAAATTGGTGGGTGAGTGTGTCCAAAGCGTGTCCATGTAGGCCATTCTGATGGCCCCTAGACATTCTGCCAATGAGCCATTCGACTATTGATGCATTGATGCATGTTTAGACGTTTTATTGAACCTACGATCCTTGACCCCAATGCGTCTCTCAGAAAGTGGACTTTGCCAACAATGTCCAGCTGTCTCTAACTCTGGCGGCGTTGTCGGTCGGCCTATGGTGGAGCTTTGACCGCTCTCGCAGTGGCTTCAGCCTGGGTGTGGTCATCGCCCTGCTGGCCACACTGGCCACCCAGCTGCTGGTCTACAATGGGGTGTTTCAGTAAGTACACAACACACGGCTGACAGAAACACACTAGTGGCCCCTCACTGTACAGGTACCTTATACAACGGAACGGATATTAATAAATAATCACAGTGGAGGTTGGGATCCTCTAGTGGTGAGGACGTTGGTCTCCCAGCTGAAAGGTTTTTTCTTCCAATGTGTACCTGCAGGCATCTTTGAGCAAGATGCCTGCATAAAATCTGAAAAGCCTAATATGACCTGTGGAAGTATCCTAGTTTCACTATCCTCAGGACGTGATAACACTTCTGAAATGGTAAATATAAAGCTGAATAAACAACGAAACTTTCCAGCATCAGAATGATTTGAATCAGGATGAGTATTCGCATTTATATGCATGCGAATACCTGCATTGTTACTATAACACACGTACACAAATCAGTGTGAACACCAACCAGCCAAAAATAGCAGAGCGGAAAACTAAACAGTTTCATGTTGCATTTACAAGTCTCAACAAACCAGAAGAAAATCGTTTTCCAATTAAAAGCCCTGAAACCAATATACCCTTGAGAGCCTTCAATTCTAGCCTGCTAGCAGCCTAAGCAAGGATAAAATGTCTGTCATTGCGTTGGTGCCAGGTATTTTATTAGTGTTGGTATCTGGTTTTGTGTTTGTGTTTCTATTTATTAGGGTGTGTGTGTGTGTATGTATGTATGTATGTATGTATGTATATATATATATATATATATATATATATATACACACACACACACACACACACACACACACACACACACACACACACACAACATATATGAGTATAAAGATATCTATACACGCATTGTACATGACTTTACTTTATTTTTTACTGTCGGTGTGGTGTAGTAATGATGTACAGAAGTGCGCCAAACACTGTAGCGTTACACTAAAAGGGTCCGAGAAGCTTAACTTTCTCTCGGATAACACAGTCAGCCGCTGCCCCGACAGAGCTCCACACGTCCTCACACGGGGCCCCTTGGTCTGGTTTAGGGTTCACCGGCTCTTTAAATTAACTAGAGATGAATCGATAGCCATCCATTGTGTACGACCTAAGAGACCTTCTCTTCCCTGCTACTTAATGCAGATTGATGTGGTCCTCATTAATATTTAGCAGCCTATTTGCATGCCATGTAGATGGATATCACAAATTCAATGTTACTAGTACTTAATTGGTTGTGGATATCTTTCGTCTGAATAGTTGATAGTTAGGGCCCCCACTCTGTGGAATCAGCTCCCCCCCCCCTCCCCCCCCCCCCCCCCACATCCGCTGTGCCACTTCCGTGGAGACTTTCAAAAAGTACATGAAAGCACACCTTTTCTCTGAGGCCTATGGCCTCTAACGCACGACCCCACCCAGCGCCTTGCGCATTTTGCACTCCTACTCACTTGCCTACACACGCACCCTCACCTCCCACTCTTGTGAAGCGACCTTGAGTATCCTGAAAGGCGCTATATAAATCAATTTATTATTATGTAATATAATTACTAGTGTCTGAAAAATTTGTACTAGTAAAAATGTAATAGTTACTAGTAACTATTGGATTAGTTCCGTGTAATTTAAGAATAAGTTGTACTATCTAATACATTTTTACTAGTAACTTTTCCATTGATATTTTGTACTGGTATTTTATTAGTGTTGATATCTTATATTTATACTGGTTTCATCAATGTACATTTACATTTAGTGCATTTAGCAGAGGCTTTTATCCGAAGTGACTTACAATAAGTACATTTGTCAAAAGGATAAACGATATATCACTGTCAGTACAGTAAGGATGTTCTTAGTGCCAAGCACTTACAATCACTAGGTTAACCCATTCCCTGTATATAACAAAGATAGCTAGGATACGATGCTACACAACTAAGTTCTTTATTACTATTTGTTTGTAATGTAATGGTATGCATTAGTAGGTACGGGCGTGGGTCCTGGTGTTGATGGCGGTACTGAAACAGGTGACTGATTGTTGTTCTGTGTGTAGGTATACGTCCCCTGACTTCCTGTACATCCGCTCCTGGCTGCCCTGTATCTTCTTTGCGGGGGTCATCACCATGGGCAACATCGGGCGACAGCTGGCTTTGGTAAGGCATAGTATTTGGACCTTGATCCTTAAATCAACAAAAGTCAATTTAAGGTTCCCAATGTTTTTTGTGATCTAAAATTACTTTAATGTGGTAATTATGTATGTAAGCTCACTGTAATGCTAATAAGCTAGGTAAGCATCGATGTGACAAGAATGAAATAAAAAAATGTATTAAATCCTAAACTGTATGCATTCTTTTGCGTTATAACTGGAGACCTGGATTCCGTTGCCATTCTCTTAAGCCCAGTTCAGACCAAAGATTCACCTTGCAACGGCTTGCAACTCGCAACTCCTTGCGACGAGACGGGCTGCGACGTTCTAAAACTGGGCCGTTCACACTGGCTGCAACGCGCTGCAACGGGCTGCGACGCTAGGTGGTTTCCATAGCAACTGTGAACGCTCTGGCACAGCTGAGAGCCGCAACAGCATCATTTGCGTAGGTTAGGTTAGATTAGTTAGGTTTGCAATTAGTTAGGTTTGCAATTAGTTTTTTTTTATTTTGATTGAGAGTAGGCTAGAGTTACTGTGTTTTGTCATTCTCCGGATATCGGATATCTCAATCGGATATTTTTATGCTGGAGTGGACAGTACGGTACCGGGACGGAGTAAGGCCGTGACGTACAAGTTGTTCTGTGCTGTGATTGGCTGAAGAGAAATAGTTAAATCGCCGCGTTCTAAAACTGGACTTTGCGATTTGACATTTTCAATCTCTGGCGACTCCTTGCAACTCCTTGCGACTCCTTGCAACGACCCGTTCACACCGCCCCTGCGACGTTCTAAAACCGTCTCGTTGCATGCCGTTGCAAGGTGAATCTTTGGTCTGAACTGGGCCTTAGAACTCTATGCTACTATAACCTCCGTCCCCTCGGATAAGAGAATATAGTCAATTAATTAATTATGATGAGGTTATGTGGCTGGCAGCTCTTTTTTTAATAACACATTAACGGTGTCTACCCCTAAAGTGTGTATTATGAAACGATCCAGCCAGGTTAATTCAGCGGTCATCCTTGAAGAATGTGTAGTGTGTCTGTCTAACCCTGTCTGTGTCTCTGTCCTTGGACCAGTATGAACACAAAGTTGCGCTGGAGAAAACCCACCAGGACTAAAGAGCCGGTTCACCACCAGGACTAAAGAGCCGTTTCACCGCCAGGACTAAAGAGCCGTTTCACCGCCAGGACTAAAGAGCCGTTTCACCGCCAGGACTAAAGAGCCGGTTCGCCACCAGGACTAAAGAGCCGGTTCGCCACCAAGACTAAAGAGCCGGTTCACCACCAGGACTAAAGAGCCGGTTCGTCACCATGGCTCCAGAAGGACTGCCCTCTCCTTCTCTGTGTGCCGGCGCCGAGTCATAAAAGGACATCTGGACGCATCAGTGATCGGGATTGGTAAACCCTGGAACGGGGGGGGCAGCAGTCACTGGCTGCACGGTGCCATCCATCAACAGACAGTGTTTTGATTGGCTCTCTCAGTAGCTCGTCGACGCTCTCACCACTGCCACTCGGGCTCCGATGTGAACCTTCGTCTGCAGCTCATCGGGTCCAAGTGAAGGGAACAAAGGCTTCCATTTTTAAATCAACCATTCCAGTGCGTAGAACTGAGCTGCCCTCATGTTATCAGACACCTCAACTGGAAGGCTGTCCATCGGCGAGACATTGGTCCTGAGCTCGGTTCTGATTTACAGCGGTTCTGGAGCTGTAGGCTGTATTGTGCCAAATACTCACAAGACAGGAACTCTGTGTTTTCTAGCATTCTCCTGTTTTGTTGTTATCTATAGACATTAACACAGGTGGAGAAAGGATTCTCGGCTGTACCCCACTTTTATCTTTATATGGCATATAGCGTATTGCATATGACACAATTCTGTTGTCTAGCATTGTTTGCATAAGATCCACTGACTCCACTCACACATTTTGAGTGTTAAGCAATGACTGCGTTACGTCTGTCTCCAAAAAACATTCTCTGAAAAGGTGTCTCAAAAATCGAAGGTTGGAGGGTTGACATCCAGGCAACAATCTGCAATTTAACGATGGTGTAAAAACATTAGGAATTTTATGACTGTGAAGTAAATTCCAAGAGACATTGAAAAATACTGCTGTTCCATTGCACTTTGATGTTTCATGGACACACTGATGCATATCTTGATGATCTATTTTAATCTTTTAATTTGCTCTGGACACCGTGTAGGAGCAGTGTTCTGAGACTGAATTATTCCAAATGTTAACATTTTCAAGTGTAAATCCTTAAGATTGTCAAATCAAAACCAACACCAAACTGATGTTTTAGAACAGTTTATCCTTCAAGCTGTTAAAAGTCACCTACAGTCTTGATCAAGCTTTGGGTATTCTTAGTGTAATGTCACAAATAAAATGGCAACAACTTTCTGGTAGCTTTCTCTGTTTTGTTGTGAATCAAGAGTGCTGAAAAGGGTGGAAGGGTGAAAAGCGATCGGGGGTGGTCACTAAGGTGTTTTCATTATTCGCATCCTGCTATATAAGGGCCCCATCACAGGCTGTCTGCCTCTAGGTGAATTAATCAGTGCAAACCAGATACAGGTAGATCAAGATGAATGGTAAGGAAAATGTATTTTCATGCTAGCATACAAAGTTAATTAGTGCATTCATTTGTTGTATTTGATGAATTAAGCTATTATGTTTTCTAAACGGGAATAATCAGAAACAGAATCCACAAGCCACTGTGTTTGAGTAAGATGCTTCAATTCTCATTTGCACTTTCAAAAATACAAAGCAGGCAAAGAAAAAAAAAATGAAAGACAAATATTTTCGTGCATGAAAATGTACAACCTGGAAAAATACCACATTTACTAGGGATGTGGCTAATTGTGCGTAAAGGGAAAAATGTAAATGCATTATCCTTCCTGTGTCAGATAATGTACCATTTTCCTAGGCTATAATACTTCCATTCTATAAATGGATTTCAGAGGAGCAGCTTGAGGAGGTTGGGATATTTTCTAACGGCAAGAGTAAGTGATGGTCGGTGTTTTATTTATTTTAGTTAATTATATCTAACCCCCCCCCCCAAAAAAAAAGAAAAGAAAAGACAAACAAACTGGCAAACTACTATTTAGCGTCATACACTTTAGACAAAAGTCCAGAATGGGTAAACTCCTAAGTAATTAAGTGGAGGTATGTTTGGCACACGTGCTACAAAACAAATTGCAGAACCGTTCTAAAATTGCCCACATCAACCGGTAGCTCTCTGAGCTAATGTGGATTAATGTGTGCTGTCTGCTGCTGGCTCCCGCCAAAACCAGCTCTTATAGACTAAAGTAATTAAGATGAATAATCAGGATTTAAAGAGCCTTTGTTTGCATTATTGCTAAATTCCAGGATAAGGACACACTTTCTTGGTCGGTTTACATGACTGTATGAGGCAATTTGCTGTGCGAATGTTATTGTTGAAGGCTAACTAGCTAGTATAACAATAGGCGTGATGTGTCATAGCAGTACGTGCTGCTCGGAAGAGCTTAACTCCCCAACACTAATGAATTCATTAATCTCTCTATTTAATCCTGACAAGCAATTATCTCCTCTCGCAGACTGAGGGTCAGGCGGCAAGGCTGAATGCTCTCTGATATCTGCTGAGCAGGAAACCCTCAAATACACCGGCAAAGGCTTTCCCCACCTCCAACACCCCTGTGCTTTGTGAAGATATTTATTCATTGGTCGCAGCTCTGTGTCTGATCTCCTTGTGTTCCTCTCATACCACTCACATGGTGACACCACACATGGCTTCTTTCTTTATACCGCCCTTTCGACATCAACACCATGAATCATTTGACCTTTGCCCTTTGGTAATACAGCTTGTTCTGCGGATATTTAAATGGCAATTCTCTCTCTCTCTCTCTCTCTCTCTCTCTCTCTCTCTCTCTCTCTCTCTCTCTCTCTCCGTGTGTTTCTCTCTCTGCCTCTATCTCTCTCTCCCCCCCTCTCTACCTATCTCTCTCTCTCTCTTTCTTTTTCTCCCAGTATTAGGAGAATAGTGGGGAGGAGAAGTTTGACCTTGTCTTTGCTAACTTGGTCCCGAGCCCAGCGGGTGAATAACTATAAAACCACAGAGTAATCTCGCAAGACAGGACAGGCCGGTGCAGTGAAATAGGTGCGGTGTGTGCCGGGCACTATAACGTCCCGTCGGGAGGCGAGCTCCTCTGAGCAATGACCATCTAAAGCGGAGTAAAACGCTGCGAAGCGCTGTCACAACATGAATCACTGCCCCGCGAGGCATCCATCACAGCTCTAAAAGGTGACCACAAATGATCTGAGAACCACTAGATATTGATTACCGCTGGACTGCAGGTGTCAGGTTTAATGTTGCGCTGGCTTGATAGTGTCGCCCTATGACAGCGGCTACCTTAACTCGCCACTGATAGATTTTAATGGTGAAATATTGATTTTCTCTGTGGCCAAGGTCTGCCAGCACAGGCCAGATCATTTGTTGGGGTAATGCAGGACACTACACGTCCCAGTCCCAATCAATCATTGTGACAGAGCGCAGCAACGAGAAAAGGGGAGAAAGAAGAGAGAATAAGAGAGAGAGAGGTAGGGAGAGATGTGGAGAGAGAACATGAGAAATCGAGAGACAAAGAGAGATGGAGAAAGAGAGAGAAAGGGAGGGAGAAAAAGTCGGAGCTATACAAGTTACACAAGATATATTTACAATCAGTATAGAGGCATTGAGTAGCAAATCAATGATGAGGTGGGGGGGTGGGGATGGGGTAGTGGAGCTGTGTTTATGTGTTTTGTGGGGGGTGGTAAAGGGGTAGGGGTTAGGAGTGAGAGGAGAGAGGGATGGCAGATAGGTGAGGGGAGAGCCAGGGTGGGGAGGGTGCGCCTGCGGTGCTTTGGTGGTTAATATGAATATTAAGGATGTGTTTATTGAGAGAGAGGCTCAGCAAATCACCGCTGACGGGATAAAAGTAGCAGCCCCTCAATGAGGATCTCGGAGAGAGGGTCTATATTTTATTTAAACGCCTGGAGAGAGGAGGAGGAGAGTAAGAGAGAGAGAGAGAGAGAGAGAGAGAGACAGAGAGAGAGAGAGGGAGAGAGAGACAGAGAGAGAGAGAGAGAGAGAGAGAGAGAGAGAGAGAGAGAGAGAGAGAGAGAGAGAGAGAGAGAGAGAGAGAGAGAGAGAGATAACATTAGTGAGAAAGAGGATGTGAGAGTGAGACAGAAGAGGAAGCGAGGATGTGGAGGAAGAGAGAAAGGGAGAGAGAGAACAGGGGGAGGAGGGAGGCGAGGACTCCTGTAATGTGTTGTGTTACAAGTCAGTGGTCCCTCTCCCCAGTCGGAGCGATAACGCCGAGGCTAATGGGAACCCATCAATCACAATCACGGTCCTATTCCTCCAGTGTCTGCGCCGCTCTCTCCTCCACTCCTCCACTCTCTTACACACACACACACACACACACACACACACACACACACACACACACACACACACACACACACACACACACACACACACACACACACACACACACACACACACACACACACACACACACACACACACACGCGCACACACACACAGTCCGGGACAGCGGCAGTGGTAATGCAGTTCTGTGGCTTAGCACAGTGGCAGCAGCTCATTCTGGACTCATAATTTCTGTGCCCGACCGTAGGAGCTCTGCCCCGTCAGCATGTCTCCTAATAAGAGAGTCAGGAGAGAGAGAGAGAGAGAGAGAGAGAGAGAGAGAGAGAGAGAGGGGAGAGAGAGGGGGGGAGAGAGAGTGGGAGAGAGAGAGTGGGGAAGGGAGATATAGGGAGAGTGAGAGACAAGGGAGAGAGAGAGACCGACAGACACAGAGAGAGACAGAGAATGTGTGAGAGAGAGATAGCAGAAGAGAGAGATATAGGGAGAGCACAAGTGCACACACACACACACACACACACACACACACACACACACACACACACACACACACACAATACAGTGGCCAGGAAGTACCCCGGCTAGGCCTTGATGATGAAGATGGAGAGAGAGAGAGAGAGAGAGAGAGAGAGAGAGAGAGAGAGAGAGAGAGAGAGAGAGAGAGAGAGAGAGAGAGAGAGAGAGAGAGAGAGGGAGAGAGGTCTGCTCAGGTGGAGGGGTTTTGGTGCTCTGTGCCAAAAGCAGCTAATTGGATTTTCATTAGACTCTCTGCTGTCTGCTTTTTCACAGAATAGGGGGAACAAGTAAACGAGAAAGGGGAGGGTGTGTGTGCGTGTGTGTGTGTGTGTGTGTGTGTGTGTGTGTGTGTGTGTGTGTGTGTGTGTGTGTGTGTGTGTGTGTGTGTGTGTGTCTGTGTGTGTGTGTGTGTGTGTGTGTGTGTGTGTTTTTTTGTGTGCATTTGTACTTCCTTCTATTATTCTTTATTGTATACTGTTTACTTTAAAGAAGATCCGACCCAACGCTAGGTTTTTACGATGAAACAGATTATCAGTGTTCTCAGCCCTGCTGTGGTGAATAGATTGATTATACTGCTGGAAAAATATGGAAACAATGGAAAGGAATGTACTTCACATAGTCTTTAAAAGTGCAGCATGCAGGATTAGCTCTAATGTGGATCCTGCTGTTCACAATGGGATAACACAGAGACAAATGCTCTAAATTACTCCATTCACCATGTAGGGAAGCAGTTCCTCTCAACCTGCTATCCTCATTTGTTTCCTTAGCCTGAGCAACAGGTAAGGATAATAATCTGTTTATTAATTAATTTATTATTATCGGTTTACAATGATCAGACTTTTATTCATTAACATTGTTTGGTTTTAAATGTAGTTATTCCTTTTATTATTATTGTTATACCTCAAAAATGTTTTGTAATTGAAGAGATGTAATGTTAGCAACAACCAGAAGGGGGAGCAACACTACGCAGGCCATCCGCACCCTGGACTCATTACTGAGTTTACACAGTCAATAAGCTGGGTTAGGCAGATCTATTATTTGGAGATGGGTGAAAATAAGATACACATACTACTAATCATAAACTCTTTTCGCTGTGAGGATATTTTCTTAAATGTTGTATATTTATGAATATTACTTTTACATGCTTATGTCAGAGGTCATATTCAAATCATTTATTTGTGTTTTTGCATTTCAACCACACTACATTTCAGACACATACACACACACACGCACACAAATGGACCAGCAACACACATTAATGGGACCAGATGCGAGGACACCATGAAATAAGTCCACACACACACTCTTCCAAACACACACACGCACTTCCCAAGCGGGATCAACTGGAGGTTAAAGACTTGAAAGCAGACTAATGGGCGACTTCCGCCGCTCATTGTCTCGTCGTCTTCAAGCTGTCTGCAGGGAACATGTATGTCAGTCAATGGACCTTTTTATATCCCCGCATTTAGTGCCATGTTACCATAGCAACTTGGTAGCATCCGAAGAAATTTTGGGAGACAGGGGCCCAAGGCACACGGGGGGGGGGCTGGGGGGGGGGGGGGGGGGGGGGGGGGGGGTGGTGTGAGGTCACCGATGCTCATACTCACTGTATCACTGTTTTCATTCCTTATTGATCACACAAAACATAAGTCAAATTAATATCACCTTTGAAATGCATTAGAAAACCCCTTTTTGGTCATTTATAGCGGTATAGTATAGTAAGTAGCATGGAGGGGGGGGGCTGAGGGGATAGACAACGGAGGCTGGGAGAATCTCACATCAAAGTCAGGACCTTGTTTGCGAGGAGACAATAGAGCGTTCACACATGAGAGGTTGTGTTTTGTGCCGAAGGTTCGGGGGGCCCCCATCGCCACGGGCTCCAAGCCAGCGGGGCCCGTAACTACTGGGCCTGAACAGAGTATAAGAAGATGGGTCAAGACCAATGTCATCATGGATACCCAGATAACACTCCCCCAAAGGCTCCCCACAGTCAAGGTCACCCCCAACCTGTCTGTGAATAAAATGTGTATTATAACTCATAACACATATGTAGAAATATTGATTTATAAGTTGATGTCATGATCACGATGAATGTCAGGGCTGAAATTATAGCAATTCTGTGCAGTCATTTGTACTTTTTTTTCATCCATTCATTTCAGTAAACAAGCAGAAAAAAAATTGAGAGCTGATTTACAACTCATCCCATGAGAAATTCAACCCCCCAACTAAATCACCACTCCAAACCTTTATGGGCCCCCGTATGCTAACAATTTCAGCTTTCATTCGCACACACAAACCCTCCCTAGACAACCGCAGCCACCTGGAAGACTGGAGCAAACCCATCTTTTAAAAGCCTTCCTCCGAGTGTAGCAGGGGAGAGGATACAAGGTCTTTCATCAAGAGACTCATCATCACCACAGCTATAAAAACGCTCCTCAGCACCGGGGCTGTGCTGTGGAGGAGAGGACACAAAGGCAGCCTGTGCGCCTCCTCAGAGAGGGAGAGGAGCAGGGAGAGGGAGGGTGAGGGAGAGGGAGCGGGAGATGGAGCAGAGGAGGAGGGTAGTAGGAGAGGGAGAGGAAGAGGGAGGGGAGGGGAGGGGGAGAGAGTGGGAGAGGGAGGAGAGGGAGAGGAAGAGGGAGGGGAGGGGGAGAGAGAGGGATGGGAGAGGGGAGGAGAGGGAGAAGAAGAGGGAGGGGTGGGGGACAGGGAGGGAGAGGATGAGGGAGTGGAGGGGGGAAGAGAAGGAGAGGGAGAAAGTGGGTTCATGTCTAATCACATATGGCGTTGTCATCATACAGTGATTTCCGACCCTGACACAGACTGCACAGCGATTCGGTCATGGAGGTCAGAGTGGATTTTCTTCTTTTCAGGAGGGAGACTCACACACACACACACACACAGCCAGTCAGAGTAGCCCGACTGGCCATTCTGAGGAGAAAGGGTCCAAGCTGCACCATCCGACCAGAGATCAGTCCGGCATGGTCGTGGTGCTAATTGTTGTTGCAGGAGCACGTTTGAATCATTGGATAGTGTATTGATATCTCCTTCATGTTCCCATATATCCTCGCATCCAGACATGTTATTTAACACAGCGTATCAGAGCAGGGTCGGTGTTTGCAGCCTGTTCTGGTATCCACCCTGATAATCCCTGAGTGAGATTAACAGAGGGCTATAATTTGATCCTGTCTGTCCACTAATATTCTCAGAGCGTTTCCAGTTGCTCCTGTCTGATTCCCTCCATGCCGTCTTGACTCCTTCCTGTTAGCGTGTCCGCTGACAGCCAAATATGACATGCTAAATCACAGACAGCATTAGCTCTGCTCACTGACCAAACGCATAACATGCTAGTGTCCTAATCCCTGCTTTGAATTGCTGTGCTTGCCGTGACTAAATGCTTTTGGTCAAACACAAATCATGGGTGTGTAATCCATTTAGCTGTATGCATGTGTGTGTGTGTGTGTGTGTGTGTGTGTGTGTGTGTGTGTGTGTGTGTGTGTGTGTGTGTGTGTGTGTGTGTGTGTGTGTGTGTGTGTGTGTGTGTGTGTGTGTGTGTGTGTGTGTGTGTGTGTGTGTGTGAAGGAGAGATTGGAGGGTAACAGTCAGTGCGTGTGTGGTCTGACATAGCAGAGCATACTGTAGCAGTGCCATGCTTAAGCTGCATATGAACTGTGGGTCATAGGGGGTAAGGAGGGGAATCCACGCCCTGCCATTGGTCAATGCTGATCGAGAATAGCTGTTGAAACACTTTCTGTGGGTCCCAATCAATACTGCCACCATGTTGGTCCTTTTTTAAACTCAAATAACCCGATTACCAAGGAAAGCATAGCCCTACTTTAACCCTTGGAATAAATGAAAAACTACAGATAGGATATAAAAAATACTGAAACATGGAAAAGTAGTCCTTTTGCCTCTGCATCAAGTTGCAGCTTGTTGCCTCCTTTCATATTCAGAGCGGCGGGGGTGGAGAAACGTCCTATTTGCCATTCATCGCTATGTCTTCTGCTTGTTTATCTCAGACGATAGAGACAGCTTAGCCACGCTCAGAGATCATACACGTTCATGTTCAGACCCGGGGGGGGGGGGGGGGGGGGGGGGCTGCCAGGGTAGAGAGCGGGCTGGGGGGAGACGAATTTCAGGGGTATTCAGCAACACTTAAAAAGGGTTTAACACTGCTCTTAATCCCCAACCAAACCCCCCCTACTAGCACCGCCACCGCCACGCCCCCCGCGACTCAGGAAAACCAATTTAGCGGCTGTGAAAGAGTGGCCTCCTCTCCGGTGCCTAGCTAGCTAGCAAGCTCTGCCTCAGCGCCGCCGCCGCTAGCCTGATGATGGAGATTAGTCTTATTAAGAGGGCCTCATTGTCTGCGGTGCCATGGATACCCAGTGATTACACCCTCCACGGCTGCTCCGCCTCTGTTCGCCCCCACAAACCTCGCGGGGACTGGCTGCCTCCAAAGTCAAATCAATTATTTTTCCCCCTCTCCTCTCATTCTCTCTCTTCCTCAGTCTCCCCTGCATTCACCGCGGCAGATACGGCAGCAGACAGCCGTGGTATCGTCAACAAGCAGATAGAGATGGTGGTGGCGATGGGTTTGGATGGGGGTTGGATGCGAGGCGCACTGCGCTCTACACTGACTGGGGAACCATCTCAACGAGAGGCTTCCTCCTGGTTTTACATTGTCGCCTGCTTGTATCTGGGGGACTATACCTCTGGCTAAAGCTGCTGGTGAGTGATATGTATTTATGGAGCGCCAGGGTCCCTGTTTAACACGCTGGACACATAGAGGCACTCTCACACATTCATCTTTCAATAACCTCAGCTGGAGATAAATAAAATTACTTCTCTTTAGTTTATTCATATGTGTGATTCTATTCTATTCTATCACCCTCTCTCTCTCTCTCTCTCTCTCTCTCTCTCTCTCTCTCTCTCTCTCTCTCTCTCTCTCTCTCTCTCTCTCCCTCTCTCTCGCCAGCTTAGCAGTCGAGGAAATGTGATCAATTTTCTGTTCCTGAATTAAGAGTGATTTGAACCCTCGGTACGAACGTGGTTATGAGGCAGGGATTTGCTTTGGCCGTGACCTCTCCTGCTGTGAGTGTGTGTTCACAGCCCTAAGGCTTACCCTTAAGGCGGTTGGCTGTGTGTGTGTGTGTGTGTGTGTGTGTGTGTGTGTGTGTGTGTGTGTGTGTGTGTGTGTGTGTGTGTGTCTAACCTTGTGTCTTCATGTCACTGTGTGTGGATATGTGTCTACTCTTTCATGATTGTGGCGTTTCTGTGTGTCTGAGTATGAGGGCATGTCTGCATGTCAGTGTGAGTGTCTACATTTATACATGTTTGTGTGTACCTGCATTTGTGCAAATGTGTGTGTGTCTGAGTAAGACTGTTGGCATGTCTATGTGTGTGTGCGTAGGTGTGTGCGTCGTTTCAGGGTGTTCCTGCTCCGCCTCCATCTGACCGCATGACCCTCTCCAAAGCCCTACCCCTTCATCATGTCATCGTCTTCCTCACCCAGGCTCCGGACTCAACCAGTTATGGGGCCATAACCCTATCAAAAGATCAGTCCCCCCCACCCCCCAAACCCCAACTGGGCTCCCGAACACTCCACAGCACCCAGTGTGTGGTTTATTACCTCTGGGATGAAAATAGGCTGCTACTGTTGCCTTCAGACGGGCTTAGAGGTGATGCCTGTTTGTCCAGCTGACGCACCAGCCACTAGCGTCCTGTACGCCCCCCCCTCTGTCTCCCACCGAGACCCCTTAATCCTCCTCAGGATCTGTACATGAGCCCCCCCCTTCACCCTCATCACCCTCATCACCCTTATCAATCCCCCCGTTCCCCCTCATCATCCCCCTCGACCCCTCATTACCCTCATCATCCTCCTCATCCTCATCACCCTCCTCACCCTCATCCCCCTCACCCTCGTCCCCCTCATCACCCTCCTCCCCCTCATCATCCTCATCACCCTCCTCACCCTCATCCCCCTCACCCTCCACCCCCTCATCAGCCTCCTCCCCCTCCCCCTCCTCACCCCTCATCACCTCTCACATGTGTCGTGTCACGTCGCTCTGACCTTGAACCGATGGGGGGCCCTGGAACACAAAGGGAGACACTCACCTCCAACACACAAAGAACACACACAGCCAGGCACTCTCAGACAGGCGCGCGCGCACACACACACACACACACACACACACACACACACACACACACACACACACACACACACACACACACACACACACACACACACACACACACACACACACACAAATACACGCACACAGGCACACACACAGGTGTACACAGACACAGGGAAATAGACTGGGTGGACAATATTTTGTGGGACAAGGGAAAGGAAAGACAGAGAGAGAGAGAGAGAGAGAGAGAGAGAGAGAGAGAGAGAGAGAGAGAGAGAGAGAGAGAGAGAGAGAGAGAGAGAGAGAGAGAGAGAGAGAGAGAGAGCGGTGAGAGTGGTGAGAGAGAAAAAGAGAGAGTGTGTGAGAGAGAGAGAGAGAGGGTGAGAGAGAAAAAGAGAGAGAGAGAGAGAGAGAGAGAGAGAGAGAGAGAGAGAGAGAGAGAGAGAGAGAGAGAGAGAGAGAGAGAGAGAGAGAGAGAGAGAGAGAGAGAGAGAGAGAGAGAGAGAGAGGGGGAGAAAAACAACAGTATCTGTATAATTGTGCTTGGCTTTGGATGTTTTATCTCTCACCGAGACCCCAAACACAAAGGTCCTGCTTTCTGTTTCAGGAAACAGAGCCAGGGTCGGCCATGGGGGAGCGTGTGTGTACGTGTGATCAGACAGGAGAGGGTCTGGAACACCGGAGACCTCGGCCACTGATAGGCCCTGGCGGTGCCTCTTCAGCAGGTTAGCGCGCGACATAATTAAAAAGATAAACCTTATGAGCGGGGCACGGAGATAAGGGCTTTAATGAGAGCGGGCTGGGAGATCAGCCAATGAGAGGAGAATAGGGTGGCTAGGAGGCGGTCTCTTGGGAAATAAACCCCAACCTGTCAATCATCCGCTGGAGATAAGTGCGTGTATGGAGCCCTGGAGCAGGTCTAAGAGAGCATGATGTGTAGCGTAATGTAGTCAGAACCATCTCGGAATCAGCTTTAGAAAGGAGAAGAGGAAGAGGCACATCAGCCACCGTGGCACATGATGGCCTTTCCGACGACAAACCTGATAATCTGACGTTAAATACACGATCAACACTCAGAGAGCTTGTGAACACCAC
Source organism: Gadus morhua (assembly GCF_902167405.1). Lineage (NCBI taxonomy): Eukaryota > Metazoa > Chordata > Actinopteri > Gadiformes > Gadidae > Gadus > Gadus morhua. The sequence continues at coordinate 21,198,496 of NC_044067.1, read as the reverse complement.
AGGCAAATGAATAACAATAACTCTAAATTAAATCAGACTTAATGACAAGGTTATAAAACGAATGAATGCGAATTGAAGCAATTTCATTTGCAAATATCTCTACCTACTTGAAAGTACTAATTTATCGAGATTGTATTTACTTTATTAGCCCAATGACGTGAGGATGGGCTCTAATGGGCTCTAGTTCCTCCGTGGATGCCCCAGATAGTGCTTCGGTGTCTAAAAGCAAAAGCCTAATTAGCTTTTAATTTAATAGTCGTTTCTTAAGTAGGCCCTAGATCTTTTCTTACATGCATTTTCCAATATTTGTCTCAAGTGGAAAACACGGTGAGAGCTAGTCTACAAGAGTTTATGAAAAACAAATCACGATTATTACAAAATCATACAAAAACATCGGAGCTTCAAGTGTAAATTGTGTATAGTAGCTGACTTATAAAATAAATAATAAATAATATTAATTATTATAATATAAACAATACTTGATGTTAAAAATATAATAATACAAATAATAGCAATAATAATATGATATATGTAAACGTATTACTATCACTGTTATTTGTATTATTAATGATATTTTATAATGTATTAAAATGATCATTTGTAAAATAAAAAAAATATATAGGCTAATATATATATCAAATAAAAAAATAAGAAAATAGAAATACAGGCCTACATGTGTATTTAATATATATCTTATATATTTTTTTATTTTACAAATTATTATTTCAATGCATAATACAATATAAAATTATATATAAAAGCATACTTGTTGTTCTTATTTTTTACTAACATCTGATTCCACTGTATTGTTTCCATGACACACGGTTGCTCCTGCCGAGAGGTGAGGTCTCAGTCATGGCAGGTATAATGCTGCTGCTTCTGTTGGTGAATATGTCTGATAAGAATGATCAGATGAGAAGAAATTGAAGAATTAGACGACTTTTCCTTCTCTCTTGACGAAGTTGTTCGCTGCTTACACTGAACAGCCCATCCGGCCTCCGTCCCCAGTTCAACCGCCCGTCCAAAAGCAGAAAAGGGCCGACTAGGGCCGAGCATGCGGGGCTCCATGGAGGAATCTATCGCTCCATACGCGGGGCCTCTGAAGTGGAGCAGGACCCACGCATAGGGCTTAATAGCGACCCAAGGAGCTCCAACACAGCCTTGTAGCCTATACGTCGTCTGCATAAATAACACACACACACACACACACACACACACACACACACACACACACACACACACACACACACACACACACACACACACACACACACACACACACACACACACACACACACACACACACACACACGCACATTCGTAAGGGGAATAATTCCCGCCCTTCAAAACACACACATATAACAATCTGTTCCAGTTGCAGAGACGTACGACTATCTCCCACTCGAGTGTGTAAATAATGTGGGGTAGCGTTGTCTCCCCCCCCCCCCCCCCCCCCCCCTGCCCCCCCCCCCCCCAGCCAGCCTACCATGAGAGCTGCACGCTACTGCACTTTGATTGACAGCTGGCTTGTCTCTGCGACACTCTGCTGCTCGTACACATGAGTTTAGAAAGACACCGTGCGCAGGCGCCTCTCTCTCTCGCTCTCTCTCTCTCTCTCTCTCTCTCTCTCTCTCTCTCTCTCTCTCTCTCTCTCTCTCTCTCTCTCTCTCTCTCTCTCTCTCTCTCTCTCTCTCTCTCTCTCTCTCTCTCGCTCCCTCTCTCGCTGCCTTTCTCTCTCATCATAAGGATAGAGAAAACACACACGTGTGTGTGTGTGTGTGTGTGTGTGTGTGTGTGTGTGTGTGTGTGTGTGTGTGTGTGTGTGTGTGTGTGTGTGTGTGTGTGTGTGTGTGTGTGTGTCTCTCTCTCTCTCTCTCTCTCTCTCTCTCTCTCTCTCTCTCTCTCTCTCTCTCTCTCTCTCTCTCTCTCTCTCTCTCTCTCTCTCTCTCTCTCTCTCTCTCTCTCTCTCCCCCCTCCATTAGGGGGAGGCTGAGCGGGTGGAAAGGCCTCTCTAACGGGAGCATGGTGCGGGGCTGCGGGCTGGATAGTGAGCCTCGTGTTCCGGGCCCGCGGTGGAGGTTGTTTACACGGGCACCTGAAGAGGAACAGCGCGTAACTGACAGCCCGTGTTACCTCCTCCTCCTCCACCTCCTCCTCCTCCTCCTCTTCCTCCTCCTCCTCCTCCTCCTCCTCCTCCTCCTTTACTTCTCCCACCTCCATCCACCCCCACCTCCAAACCACACAAGATATATACGGCTTTATACTTTATTTGCCATCACCATCTTTTTCTTCCCCATTCGAGCTTGAGTCTAGGATTATATTGAGTAGCCTACACTACAGCAAGTTTGTATGAATTAGGTTTGCACAGAATCGATCGCTTCATCCTTGGAATTATAAAAAGCAACCCATACCTGACTTTGGTTCGGAATCAGTAGCCTAACGTTTAATGGGCTTTGAGGAGGTTTCATTAGATCTGATTCCACATCACGGCCTTTCGGTGCTGATACACGTTTCAAGGATAAGCCTAGAGTAGGCTATTGGTAGTATTAATTTGCCTTTAATGTCTTCATCAGCATTTAATACTATATAAGTATAAGCATTGGCCCATTACTTGGGAAGAAGAAGCTGTATTTCTTGACGTCAAAAGTGTCAAAATGTAAGCGTTTTTCTTATCTCACGCTATGGGAGAACGGTGACGTATTGCCTAATTAAAAATAAAGTGCAGCAAAGAACGTCCTGCTCCCCGATGAGCTCAGACTCAGAACCCAGTCTGACGTAATGGAGACCGTCCCATAGACAGTCCCAGGCCCCTGACACATCATTAGCGGTACTCATCAAGCAAAACAAGCCATGAAGATGTTGAGGAATCGCTGGTCCTTTAATGAAAGATGAATTCTCCTCTCAATCTAGTTGTGTCTCAAACCCAACGATAGACCTAAAGACCTAGCTATATCTATCTATCTATCTATCTATCTATCTATCTATCTATCTATCTATCTATCTATCTATCTATCTATCTATCTATCTATCTATCTATCTATCTATCTATCTATCTATATAAATAAATATATATATATATATATATATATATATATATATATATATATATATATATATATATATATATAGGCCTATATATATATATATATATATATATATATATATATATATATATATATATATATATATATATATATATATATATATATATATGTATGTATGTATGTATGTATGTATGTACGTATGTACGTACGTACGTACGTATGTATGTATGTATGTATGTATGTATGTATGTATGTATGTATGTATGTATGTATGTATGTATGTATGTATGTATGTATGTATGTATATTTATATATATATATATATATATATATATATAAAAATAGGCCTATTGTATAAGTTGATCCCTATAGGGAGGCCCTCTCAGGCCGGGAGCAGTTTGTTTTGCCTTTCCTCCGATGAAAAGGTAAATGCTATTTATTTGTATATATTTTTAATCTTAATTTAATTATTACTTTAGATTTTTTTTTCGTTTATTTATCAATTCCACGTTGATAAAACAAGTCTCCTTTGCTATATCATAGTTATTTCATTGATGTTGTTCTAGGCCTAATTATCAAATGAAAGTTTGTCTGCTTGACACCAGCCATGATTTTACCAACAGTGACCGGCTAAAGCGCGCTTTAGGCCGACTTATTGGAAGCATGATTATAGTCCTGAAGAAGGAGAGCCATCAGTTTTTCAGTTCTCGTGACCGCAGGGTGCAGACGTTGGAGGCGAACACAAAGAAACCCTTCCTGGATCGCTTCACTCGCTTGTTTCGACACGCTGCAGATTTCCTTTTTCTTTCTACACAAACGATAAGATGAGAAGTTTAAAAGTTGTAGGCTAAG
>NC_044067.1:21172100-21174600 GCF_902167405.1 Gadus morhua | reverse complement strand
ACATAGACTGCCGTCCATAAGCCATTCAAAGCTGAGCAGAAGAGGAGCCATTTGTATTCATTAGAGCACAGAGGAAGCATATTAAATGGTACTCACTCTCTCTCTCTCTCTCTCTCTCTCTCTCTCTCTCTCTCTCTCTCTCTCTCTCTCTCTCTCTCTCTCTCCCTCTCTCTCTCTCTCTCTCTCTCTCTCTCTCTCTCTCTCTCTCTCTCTCTCTCCTCTCTCTCTCTCTCTCTCTCTCTCCTCTCTCTCTCTCTCTCCCTCTCTCTCTCTCTCTCCCCCCCCTCCCTCTCTCTCTTTCTCTCTCTCTCTCTGCCCACACCAATTCTCTCTCTATTGTAGTTATATTTAGGGTTTCTCTCTTCTTCTCCTCCCTCTTTTTCCTCTATCTCTCACTCTAATACACACACGCACAAACACACAAACACACACACACACACACAAACACACACACACACACACACACACACACACACACACACACACACACACACACACACACACACACACACACACACACACACACACACACACACACACACACACACACACACACACACACACACAAACCGACACTGCACCTATAAAAATGAGCAGAGCCTCAGCGAAAAATACATAAATTGTTGATAAAAGAGGAAGAAGACAGGTGGGCAAACAAAGGTCAGGTAGTAATGCTCTGTTTCTCCTATTCTCTCGTTCTCTCCTTTTCCTTCTTTATCTTCCTCTGTCTCCCTCCTCTCCCATCCTGTATATCTCTCCCTCCCTCCCTATGTGTCGGCGGCTGTAGTCATTAAGTCTAGACCAGACGGAGGTTGTGTAGGAGATGAATACTGTGGATGTGACAGCTCGTCTTGTACTGCCTGCTGATAGCATCTCTCCTCCCACCCCTAGCCTACACCCCCCCCCCCCCCCCCCTCCACCAAAACCACCAGCCTCCCAATCTTCTCTGCCCTGAAGCATGGAGCCTCCGGCCGGAAGTCTCCATTCCTAAGGCCCCTTCCTGAAGCAGTGGCCCCCGGGCCGGTGTTCACACAGCGGCCCCTAGAGAGGGTCTTCCTGCTGGTCCGGCCCCAGTTGACTTTGTACCGAGGGGGGATTGGTCATCCAGCCGTCATGTGTGTGGTGCCCTGAGTACAGAATGCCCAGAGGCCAATGGTCAGAGGTATCTGTTGGTCTATATCCAGCGGTTTGATGCAATTAGTCGTTAAGCGACGAACAGAATAGCAGCAGCCAATACTTGTTTTGCTCAATACACAAGCATTTAACTAACTCTTCATCTTTAGTTTTGCTATGATGATTGTTGTTACTGTTGTGTTTTCAGGGAATGCAGGATGTGTGAACCAACACAGAATCACTTGTTTTGATTAAGGGTGTTTAACTGTTTTAAACCATTACATTGTTAGGGTGAATTATTCCTTTAGGTACGTAACTGCAATAAAGACCATTGCCACACTCCACCTAGGCGACTTTAACTGGGCTCCTCTAGACAGGGACGCAGGGCAGTGGTGCTGAAGCCAGTTTATTGTAGTGCCTGCTGATAATGATATAATAATGATGGTGTATTGAGGAAATCTCCCTCTGTGTGGTGATGGCTGGTTTAACCTGTGCACTTTATTGCTCAATGTGCAACAGGTGTGCAGCCTCACCTGCCCCAGAGTCCAAATAGTCTGACTCTTAGGTGAGGCTTCTTGAACCAGCCATCATCCACACAAACTCCCACATTAACATACTTCAGTTACATTTCCAAGTTATTTTCCCTTTACCAATTAACCAACAACATTCTCAATTGGCATAGTCAATGTATGACAAGGGTAGCAAAGAGCTTCTGGTACTGAGGATATGGAGGGACGGTAGTCTAATGCCCACAGGGGTGTCAGTCAGGCCAGGTAGGAGTGTAGCCTTGACTTCTTGCCAATCCCACTGGATGTGTTGCCCATTATGGTCTTGATAGACATGGTTACCTGTTCAGGAATGATTTGAGTGGTTCGCTAAGCCACCTTCTCTCTCCCCCAGTGTGTTCCCCGAAAGGCAGGGTCTAAAGGAAACAACCGCCACTCATCCCAGCTTCTAGCCACCGTTTCACCGTGTGGCAGAGCGGGGTCTGACTAAGCACATCCAGCCTATTCAAACCGGCCCCCAGCGCCAAGCAGCCCATCGCTGCAACACTTTGTAGGCTGGTTTGAGATGATCCAACATGGAGGTCAAAGTGGAGACCTCCCACCAGATACACAGTTGCCCTGAGGGTCCACACAATAATGCCTGGCAGGATTCTTGGTGATGGAGAGGCAAGGGAAATCTTCCACCGATGGCTGCCGGGTGGGAAGTAGGCATGCACCTTCCCCCTGAGGAATGCACAAGGCGCATCACAACAGCTTCCAGCCCACTGGAAACTGAGAGATAGAGAGAGAGAGAGAGAGAGAGAGAGAGAGAGAGAGAGAGAGAGAGAGAGAGAGAGAGTAAGTAGCCCTGGGCGCCTGTCTAAAGCAGCTTGCGTCAGCCA
>NC_044067.1:21162100-21164600 GCF_902167405.1 Gadus morhua | reverse complement strand
AAACCACTACCAAGCTGAGCTGACTATCCCCACCGCATCAACAGGGATAGCTCGGAGACGTGAGTCTGGAATGTTATTGGTTGGGTTCCCTGAGAACCATCTGAGGAGATGCGAGTCGGGGGTGAAGAAGACTGGTCACAACTGCTGCTCAGGGGCGCCCCGGTGGCTCCCTGTGTAGAGCGCGGACCATTAAGGCCCAGTCCTGACCACAGTGACCCGGGTTCATTTCCCGCCCGTGGTCCTTTCCTGCATGTCTTCCCGTCTCTCTCCCATACCTTCCTGTCGTACTCACTCTTCAAGAAAAAGGAACAGAATGCTGCTGCCATCGTCCCACTCAGCAAGGCCTTCCCCCAGCACCAGAACAGGGCTCTCTCTAGGCTGTGCTGGTTACTGTGATGGTCTGTACTTCTTCCTGTGGCTCTTAGAGAGGGTCTGAATGTGTAGCCTTCCTCCTCGGCCGCCCTGTGGAGATGTTACAGGAGAGTGGACGGTCTGTGAGGAGAATCACACCAGCTCCATAAAAGCAGTCAGTTTCAATGATATATGTCTGGTGGTTGCTGCTATATCGACACTACACTGAGGCCGCTGAAAGGGGATTTGGTTCCTCCTTCGCCGAATGAAGTGTTCTGAACAATGGTTAGCACCAGCCACATTGTCTGGTTTATCTTTCTGTGTGTACCAATCTCTGTATTCTACTCTCTCTTTCGCTCTGTCTCTTTGTCGCTCTCTTTTGCTCTCTCTCTCTCTCTCTCTCTCTCTCTCTCTCTCTCTCTCTCTCTCTCTCTCTCTCTCTCTCTCTCTCTCTCTCTCTCTCTCGCTCTCTCTCTCTCTCTCTCTCTCTCTCTCTCTCTCCTTGTGGATGAGCAGACTTTTAGCTGTCTGAGTGGAAAAGTCTACTCTTCATCATCATCTTCATCAAAACGACCTAAACGTGCTAAATAAGATGTCAACTAAACCTTAATAATAAAACAAAATACTTAATATGAAGTATTAAAAAATACCAAAAAAACATCCACAATTCTAAATGTCTGCCTTAGACTCAGTACCGTCACAGATTACTGGCTTAAAAACATACACGCATAAACAAACACACACACACACACACACACACACACACACACACACACACACACACACACACACACACACACACACACACACACACACACACAGTTTTGCCATATGTTGGTCGTCAGCTCCTTCTGTCGTACACGACGAGCGATGATGGTGCCAACTCTGAACTGGGAGTTGTCGAGAGGAAGCCAAACTCTAAGTGATCCACTGTGTCTCCAGACTCAGCTCGCTATGGGCACTTTCTCACGCTTATTCCCATGATGCATCTGTTGTTTCCTCACAAGATTCTTTCCCTGACCTGTACAACACCAAACTCACTAAACTTCACCAACTCTAACCTAATCCTAGACTCCCTATTTGTAATGCATCATGACAATTAACCTTCATGAGATTCCATCTAGTGGCCACCTAGTTGTCTCAGGTAAATTAACCTAGTGCCATTGCCATGGCATGCAGTTCGTCAGAGTTCACTTAGAGAGGTGTTGCATCATGGGAAGTCTCTGATGCCAATCGGTTTCAGACCCTGGAGCCATGGAGAAAACAAGGAAATGATTTTGTTCAATATATCACAGAATTCTTTTCAGAGATTTATTTTCGTATTGTCAGCGAGAATGCAGATTCTTTCTTTCTTTCTCTCTTTTTTCTTTCTCCTCCTCCTAAGGGAAACTGTGTGTTTGATTTTGGAGAAAATAAAAGGCAGCCTGTAAGATTGAGCAACAAGGGTTGGAATGCCGGACTGACAAACTGGAATAACATATTGGAGTAGAAAAGGTCTGTGTTGAAGATGTTTGGAACATGTTTAGTGGAGAATATTCTCTGTTGTGTATTTGTTATATATCCATACATCATGTTTATTACAAGTTAAAAGTACTATCTTCTGGTAAAAAGTGTATTTTCAATCAGTCAACTGCATATATTTAGGTTGAATAATATTAATGGTATTTAATTGCAAAATTATTTGATGGTTACATTTGTAAAAAAAATATGAAATTACATTAAATTAAATCAATAAATTGATTAAAAATGTTATCTTATTTTAGTGTTGTTTCTATTGTTCATATACTTTGTGTAGGTTAAGAGATATGGATAAATTGTGTGATAGTAATATTATAGATCATATTATATCATATATATATATATTAATATTACATAATTTAGAAAGTATTGATTGTATTCATAATCAATCATAATTAGATCATTACAATCAATTTTAAACTTTAATTTATTTATTTTAAACTGGAAATAAAATCAAATGTAATTCATGAAATAAAATATGAAGTTCAATTTAATTATTAACTGAAAGATAATCGCTAATCAGAATAAATCAAATAATTTACATCAACATACATATTAAACTGCATACAGCCTACCTAATAATGGTCATTCACTTGTGATCTCCACAACAATTGGCAATTCAATCAAAAAA
>NC_044067.1:21157100-21159600 GCF_902167405.1 Gadus morhua | reverse complement strand
GAGTGAAAAAACATGAATGTGTACGTGAATGTATGTATTTGTGTGCGTGTGTCTGTGTGTGTGTGTGTGTGTGTGTGTGTGTGTGTGTGTGTGTGTGTGTGTGTGTGTGTGTGTGTGTGTGTGTGTGTGTGTGTGTGTGTGTGTGTGTGTGTGTGTGTGTGTGTGTATGTGATTGCGACAATCTGTGATACATGTATGATTACATACTTTTCGTACCTAGTATTCTACCTTAGTATTCTAAGTATCAGTTACAAGTAAACACGTAAACATTATCAGTAAAGCTTACAGGGAGCTCTGGATCTGCTTAAGAATCCAAAGCACAATCTGTACCTGTTGTGTATCACATGTCTCTGAGCTGCACTACACGGCTGTGCTCTGGAACACATGTTGTTATTGTTATTGCTGTAGTTGTTGTTCTAACTGGGGTGTGATGATCGCTGTCTGGGCAGCCATGGCGGGTGGACAGTTAAAGGGCAGTTCTGTGCCGCCCGGGCCGTATTGGACACGGTCGGTGCAGACGTGCACGGATTACCCAAGCCTAGAACCCTGCCTGACCTTTGCCGCTCTCACCCGCCACCAGAAGGTTAAGGTCGATGGTTAAGTTTGAAGTAAAGAAAGCACCTTGACTCTCCTCCTTCTTGCAGAGCATCAACCCCCCCGTCCTCCTCCCCCCCATCCTCCTCCCCCCATCCTTCTCCCCCCGTACTCCCCCCCAGCCCTTCTTCATCAACACCAAGGAAGACAGACTTGGTAAAAACTTTGTCGTTCCTTTCTTTTAACAATAACCCCACAACGACAACATACAAACACATGGCACCACGGTAACAGTCAGAGGTGTGCCGTAGCCCCGAGGAGATGAGGCATGGTGAGGTAACCGAGGGGTGTGGCCGTCCCAGAGGGGCCCGTCGTCACCTGCCTCCAACAGCCGTTTGCACCGCTGGCAGCATGCAGGCACATATGGCCCACGGCGCCGTTGTCAGCCACCATACGGCAAAGAAGCACCTACTGTAGCCCAGCAACCGGTAGCGCTGGGAATGTTTGTCTTGGGAACACAGCGGAACGTCATCGGCGCAGAGCAGCACTGCTCCACAGATCTAGAGTGTGTATAGATGATCTGAACGTGGTTTTATAGTGAACAAGTTCCCCCCGCTTTAAATCCTGCCACTTAATGTACGCACCTATTATATGTCGTACTTAGTTACAGTACGACAGTACAGTACAGTACAGCATCTTATCCTAGCTATCTTTGTTGTATACAGGGAATGGGTCAACCTAGCAATTGTTAGTGCTTTGCACTTGGTTCTATGAGTTTCCTTACTGTACCAACAGCATATATTGTTTCACCTTCTTCTGACAAATGCACTTATTGTAAGTCGCTTTGGATAAATGTTAATGTTAGAACACAAGTGATAAAGCCATTTGTTTGATATTGAGCGTTGATGAAGTGGTGTTGAGTTATTGTTAATTTCTTCTCAACTTTCTATTTCTGCCTCATGGAAGATAAAACTATTTTCTCTGCGGTGCGTTTCATCGTCCAGCCTTTGTGCTTTTCACTCAGCCCTTTCAGACTGGTCTTATCGGTACCATGTGTTAAGGTTTGGAGAGAGAGAGAGAGAGAGAGAGAGAGAGAGAGAGAGAGAGAGAGAGAGAGAGAGAGAGGGAGGGAGGGAGGGAGGGAGAGAGAGAGAGAGAGAGAGAAAGAGAGAGAGAGAGAGAGAGAGAGAGAGAGAGAGAGAGAGAGAGAGAGGGAGGGAGGGAGGGAGAGAGAGGGAGAGAGAGAGGGACCACACAGCGTCTGACTTTGACCTGTCCGGGGTCACAGCCCTCAGTTACTGATTTCACACAGCTCCTGCACGCCACAATAAACGCTTCGTAAATAGGTCAGGCGCACACAGAACGTGTGATGGGCTTTTTCTGTGCAATAGCAATCAGACTAAATCCACCCAGCACATAAACATGTTGTTGACCTTTGATTCAAACCACTCTTCTTTTATCTCTCTCTCTCTTTCTTTCTCTTTGTGTCTGTCTCTCACCCTCTCTCTCCCTTCAGCCTCAAAGAGGACCTGAAAGAAAAGCTGTTTCTTGCAACTGTGTAATGGCTACCATATGGCTCTGAGACCAGCGCAAAGGGAGGCCATTCTGCTTTGAGGTGCACATGCAGCGGGTTTCACAGTTGAGCTCAGACAACAAGTGGGTATCAGGGGACACTGATAGCCCTTTTTATGAGCTCTGTATATCACCTTCTGGGAAGATTACACCTCCAGGGTCGAGGGAGGAGGGTGGTGGGTGGAGAGTGGAGGGTGGAGGAGGTTTGAGGGTGGAGGAGGGGGGAGGGTGGGAGGTGGAGGAGGGTGTTGGAGGGTAGAGGGTGGGGGGTGGTATGTGGAGGGTCGAGGGAGAAGGGTGGAGGGTGGAGGGTGGAGGGTGGAGGATGGAGGTTGGTGGGCAGCATGACAGGAGTGGTCGGAATTAGGGACCATCACATGCAAAATTGCGAATT